>NC_042961.1:26565810-26865810 GCF_901001165.1 Salmo trutta | reverse complement strand
TCACCAAGCAGCTTGGTGAGAAGGTGACAACAGTTGGTGTGATTAGTCGCAAATGGAAGAAACACAAAAGAACTGTCAATCTCCCTCGGCCTGGGGCCCCATGCAAGATCTCACCTCGTGGAGTTGCAATGATCATGAGAACGGTGAGGAATCAGCCCAGAACTACACAGGAGGATCTTGTCAATGATCTCAAGGCAGCTGGGACCATAGTCACCAAGAAAACAATTGGTAACACACTACGCCGTGAAGGACTGAAATCCTGCAGCGCCCGCAAGGTCCCCCTGCTCAAGAAAGCACATATACATGCCCGTCTGAAGTTTGCCAATGAACATCTGAATGATTCAGAGGACAACTGGGTGAAAGTGTTGTGGTCAGATGAGACCAAAATGGAGATCTTTGGCATCAACTCAACTCGCCGTGTTTGGAGGAGGAGGAATGCTGCCTATGACCAAGAACACCATCAAACATGGAGGTGGAAACATTATGCTTTGGGGGTGTTTTTCTGCTAAGGGGACAGGACAACTTCACCGCATCAAAGGGACGATGGACGGGGCCATGTACCGTCAAATCTTGGGTGAGAACCTCCTTCCCTCAGCCAGGGAATTGAAAATAGGTCGTGGATGGGTATTCCAGCATGACAATGACCCAAAACACACGGCCAAGGCAACAAAGGAGTGGCTCAAGAAGAAGCACATTAAGGTCCTGGAGTGGCCTTGCCAGTCTCCAGACCTTAATCCCATAGAAAATCTGTGGAGGGAGCTGAAGGTTCGAGTTGCCAAACGTCAGCCTCGAAACCTTAATGACTTGGAGAAGATCTGCAAAGAGGAGTGGGACAAAATCCCTCCTGAGATGTGTGCAAACCTGGTGGCCAATTACAAGAAACGTGTGACCCCTGATTGCCAACAAGGGTTTTTCCACCAAGTAGTAAGTCATGTTTTGCTGAGGGGTCAAATACTTATTTCCCCTCATTAATATGCAAATCAATTTTTAACATTCTTGACATGCGTTTTTCTGGATTATTTTGTTGTTATTCTGTCTCACTGTTCAAATAAACCTACCATTAAAATTATAGACTGATCATTTCTTTGTCAGTGGGCAAATGTACAAAATCAGCAGGGGATCAAATACTTTTTCCCCCTCACTGTAATTTCTCTTGGTTTCTTAATACATTTTATTTTGTTCAGTTTAAAATCACAATTTCTCATTTTACAATGTCTGCCATTCTTATTTGGCTCTCCTTTGCTTAATTTCTCTCAACCATAAAGTTTTTAAATTCCTCAGTAACCCAGGGAGGTTTAACAGTTTTAGCAGTCAGTTTCTTAATAGGTGCATGCTTATTAGTGGTGCAACGGATCACAATTCATGGTTTTGAGTCACGGATTAGATCATTTTTCAGAAAAAAAACAATGTAGACAAATAACTTTGCTTTCCCTTTATTACTTAAAGAACACCTGAAGCAAGTAACTTCTCAATGTTTAAATAAAATAAAATATTCAATTGTTAAATTAAAGTGCAACATGAGGCAAAATAGCCTGTTTCCTCTTAAAAAAGTAAAGAAAGCAAAGCAAAGCAGACCTGAGCTTATAACTTCATTATTTTTCAAAAAGGTGAGGTCTACATTGTCTGGGGAGAGGGTAGACCTCTTTGCAGTCACTATGTCCCCTGCCGTGGAGGACACCCTCTCGCTAGGAACTGAAGTGCCAGGCACAGTCAGGTAACTTCTTGCCATCATGGCAATGTGAGGGTATTTACACTCATTGCTTTTCCACCATGCCAGTGGGAATGCCGCTTGATGCCTTGTAGGATGCCACCTCTTTGATGGGGTTGGCAAACGTCTTGCCTGTGTCCTTGCTCGCAAAGGCCTCCCCGAAAAGCTTCATGGCCGAATTATTTTGTGGCGGAGATGCCTCAGTCTGCTCCTGTCAGCTCTGTGGCTTGACCCTGCAGAAAAAAAATGACTTGATCTATTAAACTAACAAATTATTCATAGAACTATAATTGTGGCAATAACATTTAATAAAAGCCATTATTCCTCATCAAAAATGGATGATTCTAATAGCAGACTAAAATTAGACTGCAGTATATTTATTGTTTAAGTAATTCACTCTATTTTTTTTACCTCTTCAGTGGCCACAATCTCAGTGGTGAGATCACTTATGTCCTCCGGTGTAGGGCAGGGTCTAGGTGAGACAGGGACTTGAACCTTGGATCCAGTGCAGTAGATATATTTTTATTTAACTAGGCAAGTCCGTTAAGAACAAATTCTTATTTTCAATGACGGCCTAGGAACAGTGGGTTAAACTGCCTTGTTCAGGGGCAGAAAGACAAATTTCTACCTTGTCAGCTCGGAGATTCGATCTTGCAACCTTTCGGTTACTAGTCCAACGCTCTAACCACTAGGCTACCTACCGCCCCATCTATGAAGGTAGTCCTGTACATTAGGGGGGTATCTGGGGTTCAGGTCCTCTCTAATGGCAGCCTTGACATCTCTAGTGATGATGGTGCCGTCTTCCTCACTTGGGGCCATGGATTGTAGAATCCTTGTTTTCAGGAGGTAGGATCATGACACAGACATTGCAGTTTCAGTGCTCAGTAGGGTTGTAACCGTTTTGAGGGGTTTGAGCACCTGGAGGACCTCCTCTGCCACTTTCACGGCATCATCAGACAAGTTGAAGATGTCTTTATTTTTATTTTTTTCAGGGTACTGTCTGTCAGTGCAGAGTATATAGCTGCCTGCTGCTCAAGATGGAACTCCACTTATGACATGTTGGAGCACCACCTTGTTGTGACATCATGTATGAGGTAGTGAGTCAGTTGCTGTAGCATTTCTTGCTTGGTCTTAAGCACGAGCGGCTGTTGTGCTTCGGTGAAAAAAGGAAACCACCACCTTCCTGATCCTCCCAAGGAGGCGGTCCATCTGGTTCACTGAGATTCCCCTTTGGGATGTTAAATTGATCACATGTGCAAAGCAAGCCATCTATGGCCCCAGTCCAGCCTCTATCACTGCATTTACTTGGTTCTTGGCATTATCTGTGGTGGTTGGGATATTGCCATTGGGCCTCTAGCTTCCACTCTGCTACTGCTCCTAGCAATACCTGCGCCAGATTTGTGCCTGTGTGACTGAGGAGGCGTTTCTGTAGCACCAGACTTCGCATCTTCGCCCTGGAGGACCACCCGTCTGGTGAGGGCAACAGAGGATGCCTTGGATAATTTGGCGACAATTTTGATATTTTCCTGTTCATAAAGATCTGGCACGATCTTCATACTGAAGTGGGTGCACGAGGGGATTTCGTAGCGTGGCTCAAGCACTTTCACCATATTTGTAAACCATTTGTTTTCCACAACAGTGTATGGCCTAATGTCTGCAGCGATAAACATCCCAATAGATTTGGTGATGGCTTTAGCCCGGTCTGACTCTGCAGCAAAAGGCTGCTTAAATGCTGTGGTGAGAAGTTGTCTCTTGGCTGAGTTGGCTCCGGTCACTGACACCAGGGTGATGACACTTTAAACGTGTGGCCATGCTCGATGTATTTCTTCGTTCATACGGCATTCTTGTGGCACAACGCCTACACACCGTAATGGTGTTGTCCACCACCCTTCTTCCGTCATCATATTTGACAAGGAAGCCAAAATGCTCCCATACAGGAGACTTAAATGAAGCGGGAGGCTTTTCCAGTTTTTCAGCTCCTCTGCTAGCCATGGCTGTCGCTGCTCTTTTTTCTTCTTTGCAACGCGAGCATCCAGGATTGAGTCGTTGGGATTCAACATGCCCCGTTCACGTGAATAGTACACACAACTGCTTTAAAAAAAAGAATCAATTCAACCTTCAGAGTAACACAGCACGCATCTGTCTTGTCTATCTTTTCACTGCATCGAGATGTAGGGAATTATTATTTTAAAAAGTAACAGCGGCAGTAAAACTGTATTTCACACTATGGTGGTTGAACTTTGCAATTGATCTGCGGTTCACATGCGTGCCGAACCGTGGGGGGGGGGGTGATCCGTACGGATCAACTACGGTCCGTTACACCACTAATGCTTATTGATAACCGGAAGAAAAAACTTCATAAATGCATCAAGTGCAGCGTCTGGATGCTCCTCATTACACACAAACCAACAAATCTTCAACATAGGTGTCACTTGAAAATCTTGTGTATGATCTCTTACACACTATGTTAGGCCCAGCCTTTGGAACCTTGGCTTTTCTGGATACAGCCACTACATCCATTGGGTGTGGCTACAGCTTTAGAACAAAGTTCTGCAGCATTAGTAAAGATATGATCAATACACTTGGATGATGTAGTTCCTGTACTGTTTGTAAATACACTGGCAGGTTGATTGATAACCTGAGCCAGATTACAGGCACTGGTTACATTAAGAAGCTTCCTCTTGAGTGGATGGCTTGATGAAAACCAGTCTAAATCAGGTCACCCCAAAAAAAATAGACCTCAACATCACACATTATCAAGCATGTCACACATTATCCAGATACTGACTTAGCACTTGGTGGCCTAGAGCAGTACCATAAAATATGACTTTAGATAAGGCAGGTGAACCTGCAACCACAACACTTCAACAGTAGACATGAGATCCTCGCAAACCTTTACATGAATATGGCTCTGAATATATGCAGCAACACCTCCTCCATAGGCATTCCTGTCTCTTCTGTAGATGTTATATCCCTGTATTGCTACTGCTGTATCAAATTCATTATCTAAGTGAAGCAGCAACAGAACTTCAACTTGCCTTGAAGGGAGACCTCCAGGAAGTAGTCAGCATACTTTGTCATGTAGAGCACCATCTTCTCCAGGCACGCCATGGGCCAGCCATCATGAAGGTCCGCCTCGTTGACAGCGATGGACAGGTAGTACTCTATGAAGTGTGCAGCTGTGGGCAGGTACAGGTTCCACTGGAAGGTCTCCAGCAGGAGGAGCTCCATGTGAAGCAGGCCCTGCTTGGTCAGCATCAGGTTCATGGAGCTCATGCAGCCCAGGCTGTTAAGAGTGTCCAGCTTAGGAACTCGGTCCTCTCTCTCCTCAAACTTACCTGTAGAGGGGAAATAATCACAAGGCAAACAGGAAAATTTAGTTTATAGGCTAGGTGGACCACAGCAATTGGAAGTTTG
Source organism: Salmo trutta (assembly GCF_901001165.1). Classification (NCBI taxonomy): domain Eukaryota; kingdom Metazoa; phylum Chordata; class Actinopteri; order Salmoniformes; family Salmonidae; genus Salmo; species Salmo trutta. The sequence continues at coordinate 26,860,685 of NC_042961.1, read as the reverse complement.
GCCAAGCAGAGGCTTGCAAGGAAGCTGTCAAACTTACTAGCCAAAAGCAAGCAGGAGAGTGCGACCATGTGAAGCTGTTGCACTGTTATATCATAGCGGTCCATGAATAGGTCCAGCAAGTAGATGGCAAGGTGTCTGGCTGTTGGGCACAGCCGGTAGCGATTGCTTACGATTGCTATGAGGTCTGCAAAGTAGCGCCTGAGGTTGAGCTGGGGGGACTGGCCTTTGTAGGAGGGCAACTTGATTTCCTGAAAAAAGTAAACGATACATTATAAGATCTGTAATCTTGGCCACCCAGATCTAAAATATTGCGTGACTGCTTCAGATGCTCCATTAAGGCCTGGGGGGGGGGGGGGGGGGGGCACTAGGAGTCTAGACTGCAACATGTTAGCTCCTCACTCATGCTGCATAGAAGTTGCTGATTGTCACCAAAAACTTATTGGGTGACCTGACCAAATTCACATAAAAATGTGAGTTACAGATCTCATTGAAAGCTAATCTAAGAAGCAATAGATCTGTTCTGTGCGCTGTTTCTATGCTTCCAGTTCTTAAGTTTAGTGTTTGCGTCTCTCGGTTTTGTATACCAGTTTCAAACTGAAAATACAATATTTTCAGTTATTGAAAATATCTATTTCACCATGGTTAAGATGGTACAATAATTCTCTACAATTATCTATTGCTCGTTTTGTCATAAACTGAAGTTAGGAGAATTAGAATGTTAGCAACCAGGATGCATATTGCACCTTTAAATGGTCTCTCCATCACATTCAAAGATCACAGAGGTATAATAAGAACTGGAGAAGGCATCCAAGATGTCCACCCATTATTTATAATGTAATCTACTCACGGACCGTCTATATCTGGTTTGCATCCGGTTTATACAGACCAACATTACATGCGCACAGGGAGCAGAGCAAGTGGCGACAAAGTCATAACTTCATCCATCAACACACATTGGACGAAAGTAAACACACACACACACACACACACACAACAATTTAAAAGATTTTACTGAGTTACAGTTCATTTAAGGAAATCAGTCAATTGAAATATATTCAGTAAGCCTTAATTGATGGCTTTCACATGACTGGGAATACAGATATGAATCCGTTGGTCACAGATGTATATCTATTTATCAAAAAAGGGGGGTAGTTGTGGATCAGTAAACTTGTCAGTATCTGGTGTGATCACTATTTGCCTCATGCAGCTCGACACATCTGCATCACAGAGTTGATCAAGCTGTTGATTGTGGCCTGTTGTCCCACTCCTCTTCAATGGCTGTGTGAAGTTGTTGGATATTGGCGAGTCCAGGCTGTTGTACGCGTCGATCCAGAGCATCCAAAACATGCTCAATGGGTGACATGTCTGGTGAGTATTCAGGCCATGAAGATCTGGGACATTTTCAGCTTCCAGCAATTGTGTACAGATCCTTGCGACACGGGGCCGTGGATTATCATGCAGAAACATGAGGTGATGGTGGCACAACAATGATCAGGATCTCATCATGGTAGTGGTTGTTCCACTGGATATCATAAGGTGAATGCACCAATTTGTAAGTCGCTCTGGATAAGAGCGTCTGCTAAATGACGTAAATGTAAATGTGGTAGCTCTGCATTGAAATTGCCATCGTGTTTGTTGTCCGTAGCTTATGCCTGCCCATACCATAACCCCACCACGAAGTTGGCACTCTGTTCACAACGTTGACATCAGCAAACCGCTCGTGCACACGACGCCATAAACGCTGTCTGCCATCTGTACAGTTGAAGCCGGGATTAATCCGTGAAGAGCACACTTCTCCAGTGGCCATCAAAGGTAAGCCTTTGCCCACTGAAGTCGGTTACGACGCCGAACTGCAGTCAGGTCAAGACCCTGGTGAGGACAACGAGCACGTAGATGAGCTTCCCTGAGACTTTTTCTGACAGTTTGTGCAAACCCACAGTTTCCTCAGCTGGTGGCTGAACGCGAAGAAGCCAGATGGAGGTCCTGGGCTGGCGTGGTTACACGTGGTCTGCAGTTATTAGGCTGGTTGGACGCACCGCGAAATTTCTCTATCACAAGTCGTTTTAGAGAATTAACATTAAATGATCTGGTAACCGCTCTGGTGGACATTCCTGAAGTCAGCATGTGGCATTGTGTTGTGTGACAAAATTGCAAATTTTAGAGTGGCCTTTTACCGTCCCCAATACAAGGTGCACCTGTGTCATGATCATGCTGTTTAATCAGCTTCTTGATATGCCACACCTGTCAGGTAAATGGATTATCTTGGCAAAGGAGAAATGCTCACTAATGGGATAAACAAATTTGTATACAGAATTAGAGAAATAAGCTTTTTGTGCATTTGAAACATTTCTGGGATATTTTATTTCAGCTCATGAAACCAACACTTTACTTGTTTATATTTTTGTTCAGTGTAAAATTTTAATCTCGGCCTCAAAGGTGATGATTAAAGTGTCTTATTAGCCATTTTCAAATCTGACTTCTCTATGTGGCCGTGTATAAAATTAGTATTTCTGGGCCGGGTGTCAGTTACACTGTAGGAACAGTTGAAGCCGTGCTTCTAGAACAGAACCCTGGCGAAGATAATTTCCCCCCTTCATCTGTCAATTCTCTTCTTCACAGAACTCAACTGACTGTGTGGGCATGTGCCTAATCATGATTGACGTCTTTACTGGGTTTAAAAGAGACAGCGTGCCCTTTTCTAAAAAGTAGAGATGGCTATTTCTACGCAAATGGAAGGGAAACAGACTCATCTATAGCCACATGAAATTAGCAAAAACAAGCTCAATAATTCAATGCATGCTCACACACCTATTGAATATGCATTGACCTGTATTGTGAATAGGCCGACTAGACCAAATCTTGATTTACCTAGTTTATCAATAAAGATTTACCATTCAAATACATTGTTATCATTGTTGTAGTTAGTTTTTACTAAAGTCTAATTAAATTGTATGATTACTTCATTAATGCATACAGGCCTGTCTGAAAAACCTAATTTAAAATGTCATGATATTGAAAAGATTGAACAGAGCAGTAGCTGAGTGTCTAGATTAAGTGCCATTCTGTGACTTAGTCTAATACTCCTTTTTTTGCCGTGGTATTGAGTATTGTGATACTAAAACTGGTATTGAAGTCAAAATTCTGGTATCGTGACAACACTACTTTACATTTCGCATTTCACTCATTTAGCAGACACTTATCCAGAGCGATTTAGAGTTAGTGCATTGAGCTTAAGCTAGCTAGGTGGAATAACCACATCAGTCGTAATAAGTAATTTTTTCGTCAAAGTAGCTATAAGCAAAGTCAGAGCCGGTGTGAGGGGGGTGCTGTGAGATTTCTCAAGCAATAATTTTGATAAGACTGTTTTGGGGTGGGAAAACTGAGAACTAGCTTTTATTTATTTTCTATTAACTAATTTACTCTCCGGTGATGTCAGAGGCCAAAACACCATCCCACCACAAAAGGCAAACATTTCAGGCAGACTTTTCAAACAGCTTACACAACACTATTCCAACCTCAGCATGGAAAAATTATAATGTATATATTTAAGTACCAGTCAAAAGTTGACACCTACTCATTCCAGGGTTCTCCGTTATTTTTATAATTTTCTACATTGTAGAATAATAGTGAATACATCAAAATTATGAAATAACACATATGGAATCTTGTAGTAACCAAAGAAGTGTTAAAATCAAAATATTTTATGAGATTCTTCAAAGTAGCCACCCTTTACCTTGATGACAGCTTTGCACACTTGGCATTCTCTCAACCAGCTTCATGAGGTAGTCACCTGGAAAGCATTTCAATTAAGTTTCCAATCCCTTGGTAAAAAGTTAATTTGTGGAATTTCCTTCTTAATGCATTTGAGCCAATTAGTTGTGTTGTGACAAGGTATGGGTGGTATACAGAACATAGCCCTATTTGGTAAAAGACCAAGTCCATATTATGGCAAGAACAGCTCAAATAAGCAAATAGAAACAACAGTCCATCATTACTTTAAGACAAAGGTCAGTCAATCCGGAAAATGTCAAGAACTTTGAAAGGGTATTCAAGTGCAGTCGCAAAAACCATCAAGCGCTATGATGAAACTGTCTCTCGAGGACCGCCACAGGAAAGGAAGCCCCAGAGTTAACTCTAATGAACTTATCCAGAGGTACCAGCCTCAGAAATCGCAGCCCCAAAAAAATGCCACAGAGTTCAAGTAACAGACATCAACAGTTCAGAGGAGACTGTGTGAACCAGGCCTTCATGCTCAAATTGCTGCAAAGAATCCACTACTAAATGACACCAATAAGAGCAATGGACATTAGACTGGTGGAAATCTTTCCTTTGGTCTGATTTGTCAAAATTCAAGATTTTTTTATCCAACTCCTGGGTCTTTGAGATGCAGAGTAGGTGAACGGATGATCTCCGCATATGTGGGTTCCACCGTGAAGCATGGAGGAGATGTGATGGTGCTTTGCTGGTGACACGGTCAGTGATTTATTTAGAATTCAAGATACACTTAACCTGTTGGGGATAGGGGGCAGTATTTGCACGGCCGGATAAAAAACGTACCCGATTTAATCTGGTTACTACTCCTGCCCAGTAACTAGAATATGCATATAATTGTTTGATTTGGATAGAAAACACCCTAAAGTTTCTAAAACTGTTTGAATGGTGTCTGTGTATAACAGAACTCATTTGGCAGGCCAAAACCTGAGAAGATTCCAAACAGGAAGTGCTCTCTCTGACTATTTCTTGGCCTTCTTGATCATCTCTATCCAAAACAGGGGATCTCTGGCATAACGTGACATTTTCTAATGCTCCCATAGGCTCTCAGAAGGCGCCAGAACGTTGAATGGTGACTTTGCAGACCATGGCTGAAAAACAGTAGCGCATTTGGATAGTGGTCGATCTGAGAACAATGAGACTGGGGCGCGTGCACGAGCCGACACCATGTTTTTATTTTTTCGTCTTTGAACGAAAACAGGGTTTCCCGGTCGGAATATTATCGCTTTTTTACGAGAAAAATCTCATAAATTGATTTTAAACAGCGTTTGACATGCTTCGAAGTAAAGTAATGGAATATTTTGAATTTTTTTGTCACGAAACGCACCAGGCGCGTTACCCTTCTTTACCCTTCGGATAGTGTCTTGAACGCACGAACAAAACGCCGCTATTTGGATTATTTGGAACCAAACCAACATTTGTTATTGAAGTAGAAGTCCTGGGAGTGCATTCTGACGAAGAACAGCAAAGGTAATCCAATTTTTATAATAGTAAATCTGAGTTTGGTGAGTACCACACTTGGTGGGTGTCAAAATAGCTAGCCCGTGATGGCCGGGCTATCTACTCAGAATATTGCAAAATGTGCTTTCACCGAAAAGCTATTTTAAAATCGGACACCGCGATTGCATAAAGGAGTTCTGTATCTATAATTCTTAAAATAATTGTTATATTTTTTGTTAACGTTTATCGTGTGTAATTTAGTAAATTCACCGGAAGTGTTCGGTGGGAATGCTAGTCACATGCTAATGTAAAAAGCTGGTTTTTGATATAAATATGAACTTGATTGAACAAAACATGCATGTATTGTATAACATAATGTCCTAGGAGTGTCATCTGATGAAGATCATCAAAGGTTAGTGCTGCATTTAGCTGTGGTTTGGGTTTATGTGACATTATATGCTAGCTTGAAAAATGGGTGTCTGATTATTTCTGGCTGGGTACTCTGCTGACATAATCTAATGTTTTGCTTTCGTTGTAAAGCCTTTTTGAAATCGGACAGTGTGGTTAGATTAACGAGAGTCTTGTCTTTAAAATGGTGTAAAATAGTCATATGTTTGAGAAATTGAAGTAATGGCATTTCTAAGGTATTTGAATATCGCGCCACGGGATTCCACTGGCTGTTGAGTAGGTGGGACGCAAGCGTCCCACTGGCCCAGAGAGGTTAATGAGCATGGCTTCTACAGCATTCTGCAGCGATACGCCATCCCATCTGGTTTGCGCTTAGTGGGACTATCATTTGTTTTTCAACAGGACAATGACCCAGCACACCTCCAGGCTGTGTATGGGCTATTTGACCAAGAAGGAGAGTGATGCCTCAGATGACCTGGCCTCCACAGTCACACGACCTCAACCCAATTGAGATGGTTTGGGATGAGTTGGACCACAGAGTGAAGGAAAAGCAGCCAAAAAGTGCTCAGCATGTGGGAACAGTTGGAAAAGCATTCCAGGTGAAGCTGGTTGAGAGGAAGCTGGCCAAGAGTGTGCAAAGCTGTCAAGGCAAAAGGTGGCTACTTTGAAGAATATAAAATATATTTTTTATTTGTTTTATACTTTTTTTGTTACTACATGACTCCATAGTTTTGACGTCTTCACTATTATTCTACAATGTAGAAAATAGTAAAAATAAAGAAAAACACTTGAATGAGTAGGTGTTTTGACTGGTGTGTCTGTGTGAGACACATAAAAACACTGGACAATCACATTTTTGACTTCACTATGATCAGCCATGTATTGTAGGCATATGTGTTAATATAATATACTAGGTCACCAGCTCTCACTTTTGGAATATTACACTAATGTCAGCAGTTATTGCCTCCACTTTGAAATATGACAGCATACTTACTTTGTAGCGCAAAGCCTGGTATATATCTCCAGCAAGTTGTCCTTTCCACCATTGACCCTCAAGCTCCATTTAATCGAACTTGTAGAAATTTCTGGAGGCACAAATTGTCCAGTCTAAAGAGTCAAAAGTTATGACAACAGTTAAATATTCTACATAGCTGAAATTCCAGCAGTGAACCACAATGATGCTTATTTTCCCTCTGCATTTTCACTAGACACAATTTCAATGAAAAAGATCAAATACAGCGATTTTTTTCTCTCAATATCAACTCATTTTTGGGTAACAATTAAGTACCTTATTGTGATTGTTGTCAATTAAAGTGGTCAAAAGAAATTGCTTCTAAGCAAAGAACAATTTTTTCAATAAATAATTTTGCTAGGACTATCTGGCCGTGGTCCAAGTGGTGAGGTAAAAACTGAAAACTGTTATTGGCGTAGAGGTTTGGAACTCTTTCTTATCGGTCTATTAACTAATTTACCAGGCAGGCCAAAACTCCATCCCACCAAAACAGGCTGCAATTTCAGGCTTACTTTTAAAAACAGCTCCTACATTACCATAATTTTCACAATTTCACAGCATCATTCCAACCTCAGTGTGGAAGTATATATACACACAACAATGGAAATTACGTTTGACTGCACTGGGCCTTTAAAATAAATTAAGATTAGCCAAACCTATACTATTCAACTATTCAGGACAAAATAATCAGCAAGCCAATTAATGAGTTGGAGGGCGTAACAGTGGAGCCAAAACGGCTGTGTTCGTGTGTGTAAATGAGAACTTGTGCAAACGTAACTACGAAGCGAGTAATATACTAGTTGCTACAAGTTCACACACGACAAACCTCAACATTGATTTCAAGATGATCAGCTTGAGGTGACTATTGGCTACTATCCTACATAAAAATGACAAGTGTTGAGTCAAATTGAAATGTAAAAATGGCCAAAATTACGACAAACCAACCCCCGACTATTCAAGACTTACCCCTACACGCCACACTTAAAAGCGTGGTACAACTACACAGCTGACTTTTGCTCAAAAACTCGATATAGCCGTGAGTTTTCCAGTTGACATAAAGTTAGGATTCTTCCATTGTTGAAGATACTCGAGTCAGTCGATGGCAGCTCAGCTCAGGCATGCGAGCAGTCCCAAGAGTGCCGCTGCAGTGGGAACTCATGATAAAACGTTCTCAAAGCGCTGCTGCCAATTGAAACTCACCTTACACACCAGAGACATCCAATCACTGGCCAGGATTCATAGACGTCAACAGTGATAACGTTTTGGTCACGGTTAGTGCAATCTGGGATCCTTGGAACGTCCATACCCTAACATTAACCCTAACCTTAACCATAACATAACCCTTACCTAAGCCTAAAATTAACCCTACCTTAAACATTTTAAATTTCAACTTCAATGGGTTAGGGACGTCCCAAGGATCTGTGATAGGATGAGCCTTTTGGTCACAGCTGAGTCAGAAATTGCTGGAAGAAAACACTAAATAACGGATAATGTCCGCGAAATAACTCACATTTTTGTGAATTAGAATCTGATCTGAAATGAAATTCCTTCTAATACAACGTAGCCTGGGCTTTAATATTTCTATAACTCTTACTCTAAAGTAGCAGGTGCAAGTTATTTTCAATAAAGAAAGGTGCCCCATGAGTAATATCAGCTATTTCATCAGGACAGGAAATAGCAATTTCAGAATGAATAAACTTACATTTACATTTACATTTAAGTCATTTAGCAGACGCTCTTATCCAGAGCGACTTACAAATTGGTGCATTCACCTATAATATCCAGTAGAACAACCACTTTACAATAGTGCATCTAAATCTTTTAAAGGGGGGGGGGTTAGAAGGATTACTTTATCCTATCCCAGGTATTCCTTAAAGAGGTGGGGTTTCAGGTGTCTCCGGAAGGTGGTGATTGACTCCGCTGTCCTGGCATCGTGAGGGAGCTTGTTCCACCATTGGGGTGCCAGAGCGGCGAACAGTTTTGACTGGGCTGAGCGGGAACTGTGCTTCCTCAGAGGTAGGGAGGCGAGCAGGCCAGAGGTGGATGAACGCAGTGCCCTTGTTTGGGTGTAGGGCCTGATCAGAGCCTGAAGGTACGGAGGTGCCGTTCCCCTCACAGCTCCGTAGGCAAGCACCATGGTCTTGTAGCTGATGCGAGCTTCAACTGGAAGCCAGTGGAGAGAGCGGAGGAGCGGGGTGACGTGAGAGAACTTGGGAAGGTTGAACACCAGACGGGCTGCGGCGTTCTGGATGAGTTGTAGGGGTTTGATGGCACAGGCAGGGAGCCCAGCCAACAGCGAGTTGCAGTAATCCAGACGGGAGATGACAAGTGCCTGGATTAGGACCTGCGCCGCTTCCTGTGTGAGGCAGGGTCGTACTCTGCGAATGTTGTAGAGCATGAACCTACAGGATCGGGTCACCGCCTTGATGTTAGTGGAGAACGACAGGGTGTTGTCCAGGATCACGCCAAGGTTCTTAGCACTCTGGGAGGAGGACACAAGGGAGTTGTCAACCGTGATGGCGAGATCATGGAACGGGCAGTCCTTCCCCGGGAGGAAGAGCAGCTCCGTCTTGCCGAGGTTCAGCTTGAGGTGGTGATCCGTCATCCACACTGATATGTCTGCCAGACATGCAGAGATGCGATTCGCCACCTGGTTGTCAGAAGGGGGAAAGGAGAAGATTAATTGTGTGTCGTCTGCATAGCAATGATAGGAGAGACCGTGTGAGGATATGACAGAGCCAAGTGACTTGGTGTATAGCGAGAATAGGAGAGGGCCTAGAACAGAGCCCTGGGGGACACCAGTGGTGAGAGCACGTGGTGCGGAGACAGATTCTCGCCACGCCACCTGGTAGGAGCGACCTGTCAGGTAGGACGCAATCCAAGCGTGGGCTGCGCCGGAGATGCCCAGCTCGGAGAGGGTGGAGAGGAGGATCTGATGGTTCACAGTATCAAAGGCAGCAGATAGGTCTAGAAGGATGAGAGCAGAGGAGAGAGAGTTAGCTTTAGCAGTGCGGAGAGCCTCCGTGACACAGAGAAGAGCAGTCTCAGTTGAATGACCAGTCTTGAAACCTGACTGATTAGGATCAAGAAGGTCGTTCTGAGAGAGATAGCAGGAGAGCTGGCCAAGGACGGCACGTTCAAGAGTTTTGGAGAGAAAAGAAAGAAGGGATACTGGTCTGTAGTTGTTGACATCGGAGGGATCGAGTGTAGGTTTTTTCAGAAGGGGTGCAACTCTCGCTCTCTTGAAGACGGAAGGGACGTAGCCAGCGGTCAAGGATGAGTTGATGAGCGAGGTGAGGTAGGGGAGAAGGTCTCCGGAAATGGTCTGGAGAAGAGAGGAGGGGATAGGGTCAAGTGGGCAGGTTGTTGGGCGGCCGGCCGTCACAAGACGCGAGATTTCATCTGGAGAGAGAGGGGAGAAAGAGGTCAAAGCACAGGGTAGGGCAGTGTGAGCAGGACCAGCGGTGTCACTTGACTTAGCAAACGAGGATCGGATGTCGTCAACCTTCTTTTCAAAATGGTTGACGAAGTCATCCGCAGTGAGGGAGGAGGGGGGGAGGGGGAGGAGGATTCAGGAGGGAGGAGAAGGTAGCAAAAAGCTTCCTAGGGTTAGAGGCAGATGCTTGGAATTTAGAGTGGTAGAAAGTGGCTTTAGCAGCAGATACAGAAGAGGAAAATGTAGAGAGGAGGGAGTGAAAGGATGCGAGGTCCGCAGGGAGGCGAGTTTTCCTCCATTTCCGCTCGGCTGCCCGGAGCCCTGTTCTGTGAGCTCGCAGTGAGTCGTCGAGCCACGGAGCAGGAGGGGAGGACCGAGCCGGCCTGGAGGATAGGGGACAGAGAAAATCAAAGGATGCAGAGAGGGAGGAGAGGAGGGTTGAGGAGGCAAAATCAGGAGATAGGTTGGAGAAGGTTTGAGCAGAGGGAAGAGATGATAGGATGGAAGAGGAGAGAGTAGCAGGAGAGAGAGAGCGAAGGTTGGGACGGCGCAATACCATCCGAGTAGGGGCAGAGTGAGAAGTTTTTGATGAGAGCGAGAGGGAAAAGGATACAAGGTAGTGGTCGGAGACTTGGAGAGGAGTTGCAATGAGATTAGTGGAAGAACAGCATCTAGTAAAGATGAGGTCAAGCGTATTGCCTGCCTTGTGAGTAGGGGGGAAGGTGAGAGGGTGAGGTCAAAAGAGGAGAGGAGTGGAAAGAAGGAGGCAGAGAGGAATGAGTCGAAGGTAGACGTGGGGAGGTTAAAGTCACCCAGAACTGTGAGAGGTGAGCCATCCTCAGGGAAGGAACTTATCAAGGCGTCAAGCTCATTGATGAACTCTCCAAGGGAACCTGGAGGGCGATAAATGATGAGGATGTTAAGCTTGAAAGGGCTGGTAACTGTGACAGCATGGAATTCAAATGAGGAGATAGACAGATGGGTCAGGGGAGAAAGAGAGAATGTCCACTTGGGAGAGATGAGGATTCCAGTGCCACCACCCCGCTGGCTCGATGCTCTAGGGGTATGCGAGAACACGTGGGCAGACGAGGAGAGAGCAGTAGGAGTAGCAGTGTTATCTGTGGTGATCCATGTTTCCGTCAGCGCCAGGAAGTCTAGGGACTGGAGGGTAGCATAGGCTGAGATGAACTCAGCCTTGTTGGCCGCAGACCGGCAGTTCCAGAGGCTGCCGGAGACCTGGAACTCCACGTGGGTCGTGCGCGCTGGGACCACCAGGTTAGAGTGGCAGCGGCCACGCGGTGTGAAGCGTTTGTATGGCCTGTGCAGAGGGGAGAGAACAGGGATAGACAGACACATAGTTGACAAGCTACAGAAGAGGCTACGCTAATGCAAAGGAGATTGGAATGACAAGTGGACTACACGTCTCGAATGTTCAGAAAGTTAAGCTTACGTTGCAAAAAATCTTATTGACTAAAATGACGAAAATGATACAGTACTGCTGGCTGGTGGAGTAGGCTAGCTAGCAGTGGCTGCGTTGTTGACTTTGTTTGACCGTGTAGCTGGCTAGGTGTAGCTGGCTAGGTGACCTCGATAGTTTCAGTACTACACCTTGTCATGATACAAAAGCAACTTTGTAGCTAGCTAACATAACACTAATCAAGACGTTCCTTTGTAATGTATTTAGTTTCTACAGTGTTACTAGTTGGCTGGGTTTGGAAAAAATGGCGTCGCGGGGGACGGCAATAGCTGGCTAGCTAACCTCGGTAATTACTAAACTACACAATTATCAAGCTATGACAAAGACAACTATGTAGCTAGCTAGCCAACACTGCACTAGTCAAATCGTTCCGTTGTAAAGTATTGGTATCTACAGCGCTGCTAGTCGGTAACGGTTGGCTAGCTGTTTGCTAGCTAGCTAGCAGTGGGTTAATGATGACTAGGTGTGTTGACTACGTCTGGCGTCGCGGCTGGCTAGTTACTAATAATTACTCTAAACTACACAATTATCTTAGATGCAAAGACAGCAAAGACAACTATGTAGCTGGCTCACTAACACTACACTAATCAAGTCGTTCCGTTGTAAAGTATTAGTGTCTAGAGCGCTGCTAGTCGGTAACGGTTGGCTAGCTGTTGGCTAGCTAGCTAGCAGTGGGTTAATGAAGACTAGGTGTGTTGACTAAGTCTGGCGTCGCGGCTGGCTAGTTACTAATAATTACTCTAAACTACACAATTATCTTAGATGCAAAGACAACTATGTAGCTGGCTCACTAACACTACAACTAGTCAAGTCGTTCCGTTGTAATGTAATAGATTCTACAGTGCTGCTAGTCGGTGGAAGTTGGCTGGTTGGCTAGCTAGCAGTGTTGACTAGCTAGCTAGCAGTGATGACTACGTTAGGAGGACGAAGATAGCTAACTTCGATAATTACTCTAAGCTACACGATTATCTTTGATACAAAGACGGCTATGTAGCTAGCTAAGAAAATAATTGCTCGGATCAAACAAATCAAACTGTTGTAATGTAGTGAAGTGTAATATTACCTGTGGAGTGAAGCGTAGTTCATGTGTGAAATGAATAGCTGGAAAGTAATGTATACTGAACAAAAATATAAAAGCAAAACGCAACAATTTAAAAGATTGTAATGAATTACAGTTCATATAAGGAAATCAATCAATTGAAATGAAATCAATAGGGCCTAATTTATGGATTTCACCTGACTCGGAATACAGACATTAGTCACAGAAACCTTAAATAAAAAATATAGGGGCGTGGATCAGAAAACCAGTCAGTATCTGGTGTGACCACCATTTGCCTCATGCAGAGTGACACATCTCCTTCACATAGAGTTAATCAGGCTGTTGATTGTGGCCTGTGGAATGTTGTCCCACTCCTTTTCAATGTCTGTGCGAAGTTGCTGGATATTGGCGGGAACTGGAAAATGCTGTCGTACACAGCAATCCAGAGCATCCCAAACATGCTAAATGGGTGATATGTCTGGTGAGTATGCAGGCCATGGAAGAACTGGGACATTTTCAGCTTCCAGGAATTGTGTACAGATCAAATCAAATGTTATTAGTCACATACACATATTGAGCAGATGTTATTGCATGTGTAGCGAGATCCTTGCGACATGGGGTAGTGCATTATCATGCTGAAACATGAGGTGATAGCGGCAGATGAATGGCACGACAATGTGGTTCAGGATGTTGTCACGGTATCTCTGTGCATTCAAATTGCCATTAATAAAATGCAATTGTGTTTGTTGTCCATAGCTTATGCCTGACTATAACATTACCCCACCGCCACCATGGGGCACTCTGTTCACAATGTTGACATCAGCAAACCGCTCGCCCACACAATGCCATAAATGTCGTCTGCAGTTGTGAGGCAGGTTGGTCGTACTGCCAAATTCTCTAAAACGACATTGGAGGTGGCTTATGGTACAGAAATTAACATTAAATGATATGTCAACAGCTCTGTGGGACATTCCTGACGTCAGCATGCCAATTGCACGCTCCCTCAAAACTGGAGACATCTGTGGTATTGTGTTGTGTGACAAAACTGTACATTTTAGAGTGGCCTTTTACTGTCCCCAGCACAAGGTGCACCTGTGTAATGATCATGCTGTATAATCAGCTTCTTGATATGCCAAACCTGTCAGGTGGATGGATTATCTTGGCAAATGAGAAATGCTTACTAATAGGGATGTAAACAAATTTGTGCACAAAAAAAATGTTGAGCGAAATAAGCTTTTTGTGCGTATGGAACATTTCTGGGATCTTTTATTTCAGCTCATGAAACATGGGACCAACACTTTACATGTTGTGTTTTATATTTTTCTTCTGTATAGTAATCCACCCAAAACAGTAAACACGCATTGATAATCAATGATAGGTGGCGACATCAACAACTTATGAGCATGTAGTGCCTTTTGCTTCTAAAAAAAACAGATGAAGATTGTCTCTCACAATGATTTGCTTCCGACTTCAAGTTGCAGTTGGTGAGGAGCAACTGCAGTAATTTCCAGTTGACTGCATTCAAAAGTTCATGACCTTAGATCACATGGTTGTTGCAAAGATCATGCAGTAGTCGCAAGTCGGAACATTTTTATACCCATAATGCATCGAACTTTGAAAGGTGGTGACCAACGTTGGTCAACGTCTTGACAAAAGTGATCCTCTCGAACACACCCATTGTAAATTCATGTCTCCCATTGAAATACAAAAATGCTAACAACCGGAGTTACTTCAGCTGGAAGGTGGTAGATAGGCCTAATAGTATTTGTCACTTGTGTACATTGGAGGAGATACGTAGTGTCCTACGTTCATGATCTGGTGGATTTACAAAGCAGTATAGGAGGAATCAGTTTAGGCTTAGGTCAGAACCAGACACCTCTGAGTGTGCATTGTGCAGTGTTGGAGAGCAACTCTCCATTTGGGCTGATCTGTGATCATAACCCCTAGCACTTGCCTCAGAGGGGAATGAGGCAACCTCACAAAGTTACACACAAGGATACTTTATTTACATACAACAGACATCGAATGGAAATGGTGGAAATTGTAGTGTTTTTTAAATATGCCCAACCCACCATCCCACAGGTCCAGAGATATGATTGTGATATTACTGTGCAGGACAGAGGTGACCTTTGTTGTTCTCTCTGCCACTGCTTGGAGGAGACTGCAAGGAGAGTATGACCATAGAGATCCTATTACTTGTTTAATTTACAACTTGTCTAGGTACTTGTTACATTAACAACTTGTCTAAATCCTATTGATGGGTTCTGACTTCTAAACTTGAAAATAGGAAATATACTTATTAATGTCACTGAGGGAGAGAGGGGAATGTAGAACGTTTACATTCTGTCAGAATAGGTTATTTGTTAGACATCAGGTATCTGATGGGAAGGAGAGGGGCCACAGTCTGGTACAAGTCAACAGGACAGCCGTGAGCTGGGGAGAAGTGAGGAATTTGGGCCAAGGTCAGGTCAGATGAAGTGAGGAAGAACAGATATCACAAAAGTTCTGTCTAGCAACAGAGGTGTATTGGCTGTTCAGATGTGTAAGGAGAAGACTCAGCATAGGAGAAATGGTTAAATACCAGTACTTGCGTGAATATGTCTTGGTCTGTTCAGCTGTCTGACCTATTGGGTGAATAAACTTGGTTTGAGCTTTACTAATCGTCTGTGAGTTTTTTACTCTTTATTTAGAACCTAACACGATCATCAAATTAGATCAGCCAGTGCATGGCTGTGGATTGACTGGATTGATTGAATGGAATGTTAGCATATTGGCAGTTCATTTGAAACATTTACGGAATCATTCATATTAAACTGACTGGCTAGCTGGCTAACAAACATACAGTGCAGATACAGTGCGGTGAAAATGTGAAATCAGCAACAACAAAAAATAATCGTCCCTTTTTCAGGACCCTGTCTTTCAAAGATAATTCGTAAAAATCCAAATAACTTCACAGATCTTCATTGTAAAGGGTTTAAACACTGTATCCCATGCTTGTCAATGAACCATAAACAATTAATGAACATGCACCTGTGGAACGGTCGTTAAGATACTAACAGCTTACAGACGGTATGCAATTAAGGTCACAGTTATGAAAACATAGGACACTGAAGAGGCCTTTCTACTGACTCTGAAAAATACCAAAAGAAAGATTCCCAGGGTCCCTGCTCATCTGCGTGAATGTGCCTTAGGCATGCTGCAAGGAGGAATGAGGACTGCAGATGTGGCCAGGGCAATAAATTGCAATGTCCATACTGTGAGACGCCTAAGACAGCGCTACAGGGAGACAAGACGGACAGCTGATCATCCTTGCAGTGGCAGACCACGTGTAACAACACCTGCACAGGGTCGGTACATCCAAACATCACACCGGCGGGACAGGTACAGGATGGCAACAACAACTGCCCGAGTTACACCAGGAACGCACAATCCCTCAATCAGTGCTCAGACTGCCCGCAATAGGCTGAGAGAGGCTGGACTGAGGGCTTGTAGGCCTGTTGTAAGGCAGGTCCTCACCAGACATCACCGGCAACAATGTCGCCTATGGGCACAAACCCACCGTCGCTGAACCAGACAGGACTGGCAAAAAGTGCTTTTCACTGATGAATCGCGGTTTTGTCTCACCAGGGGTGATGGTCAGATTCGCGTTTATCATTGAAGGAATGAGTGTTACACCGAGGCCTGTACTCTGGAGCGGGATTGATTTGGAGGTGGAGGGTCCGTTATGGTCTGGGGTGGTGTGTCACAGCATCATCGGACTGAGCTTGTTGTCATTGCAGGCAATCTCAACGCTGTGCGTTACAGGGAAGACATCCTCCTCCCTCATGTGGTACCCTTCCCTGCAGGCTCATCCAGACATGACCCTAAAGCATGACAATGCCACCAGCCATACTGCTCGTTCTTTCCGTGATTTCCTGCAAGACAGGAATGTCAGTGTTCTGCCATGGCCAGCGAAGATCCCGGATCTCAATCCCATTGAGCACGTCTGGGACCTGTTGGATCGGCGTCTGAGGGCTAGGGCCATTTCCCCCCAGAAATGTCCGGGAACATGCAGGTGCCTTGGTGGAAGAGTGGGGTAACATCTCCCAGCAAGAACTGGCAAATCTGGTGCAGTCCATGAGGAGGAGATGCACTGCAGTACTTAATGCAGCTGGTGGCCACACCAGATACTGACTGTTACTTTTGATTTTGACCCCCCCTTTGTTCAGGGACACCTTATTCCATTTCTGTTAGTCATAGGTCTGTGGAACTTGTTCAGTTTATGTCTCAGTTGTTGAATCTTGTTATGTTCATACAAATATTTACACATGTTAAGTTTGCTGAAAATAAACGCAGTTGACAGTGAGAAAACGTTTCTTCATTTGCTGAGTTTATTTGCCTCCTTTCTCTGTTTTCGTGTATTTTGGAAATTGAATGTTATCAGATCTTCATCCAAAACCTAATATTAAATAAAGTGAACATAAGTGAAGAAATAACACAACAATTACATATTTATTTCATAAACAAGGTTAAGGAACACCCAATGCCCCTGCGTGAAAAAGTAATAGCCTCCTTACACTCAATAACTGGTTGTTCCACCTTTAGCTGCAATGACTCCAACCAAACGCTTTCTGTAGTTGTTGATCAGTCTCTCACGTTGCTGTGGAGGAATTTTGGTCCACTCTTCCATGCAGAACTGCTGTAACTCAGCGACATTTGTGGGTTTTCAAGCATGAACTGCTCGTTTCAAGTCCTGCCACATTGGGATTAGGCCTGGACTTTGACTAGGCCATTCCAAAACATAAAATGTGTTGCTTTGTAACTATTCTCATGTAGACTTGATTATGTGTGTGTGTATTCATCTATCAGTTACACATACATGTTAGGATATACACACACACAACAAGTAGGTCACATGGGTGAGAAGGTGTTGTGCCGTGAGGTGTTGCTTTATTTATTTATTTAAACCAAATTTGCTAATCCCTTGCGCTATTTAAGATGGAAGGGATTTCCATGAACTCATGGCTCTGTATAATGCTGTACGTTTCCTTGAATTTGTTCTGGACCTACTGGAGGCTATTTTGTAAATGACATCGCCGAAGTCAAGTATCGGCAGGATAGTCAGTTTTAGGAGGGTATGTTTGGCAGCATGAGGGAAGGATGCTTTGTTGCGAAATAGGATGCCGATTCTAGATTTAATTTTGGATTGGAGATGCTTAATGTGAGTCTGGAAGGAGAGTTTACAGTCTAACCAGACACCTAGGTATTTGTAGTTGTCCACATATTCTAAGTCAGAATCGTCCAGAGTAGTGATGCTGGATGGGCAGGCAGGTGAGGGCAGCGGTCGGTTGAAGAGCATGCATTTAGTTTTACTTGCATTTAAGAGCAGTTGGAGGCCACGGAAGGAGAGTTGTATGGCATTGAAGCTCGTCTGGAGGTTTGTAAACACAGTGTCCAAAGAAGGACCAGAAGTATACAGAATGGTGTCGTCTGCATAGAGGTGGATCAGAGAATCATCAGCAGCAAGAGCGACATCATTGATGTATACAGAGAAGAGAGTCGGCCCGAGAATTGAACCCTATGGCACCCCCATAGAGACTGCCAGAGGTCCGGACAACAGACCATCTGATTCAACACACTGAACTCTATCTGAGAAGTAGTTGGTGAACCAGGCGAGCAGTCATTTGAGAAATCAAGGCTATTGAGTCTGCCGATAAGAATGTTGTGATTGGCAGAGTCGAAAGCCTTGGCCAGGTCGATGAATACAGCTGCACAGTATTGTGTCTTATCGATGGCGATTATGATATTGTTTAGGACCTTGAGCGTGGCTGAGCTGCACCCATGACCAGCTCGGAAACCAGATTGCATAGTGGAGAAGGTACGGTGGGATTCGAAATGGTCGGTGATCTGTTTGTTAACTTGGCTTTCGAAGACCTTAGAAAGGCAAGGTAGGATAGATATAGGTCTGTAGCAGTTTGGGTCTAGAGTGTCTCCCCCTTTGAAGAAGGGGATGACCGTGGCAGCTTTCCAATCTTTGGGGATCTCAGACGATATGAAAGAGAGCTTGAACAAGCTAGTAATAGGGGTTGCAACAATTTTGGCGGATAATTTTAGAAAGAGAGGGTCCAGATTGTCTAGCCCGGCTGATTTGTAGGGGTCCAGGTTTTGCAGCTCTTTTAGAACATCAGCTATCTGGATTTGGGTGAAGGAGAAATGGGGCAGGCTTGGGCAAGTTGCTGTGGGGGGTGCAGGGCTGTTGACCGGGGTAGGGGTAACCAGGTGGAAAGCATGGCCAGCCGTAGAAAAATGCTTATTGAAATTCTCAATTATTGTGGATTTATCGGTGGTGACAGTGTTTCCTAGCCTCAGTGCAGTGGGCAGCTGGGAGGAGGTGCTCTTATTCTCCATGGACTTTACAGTGTCCCAGAACCTTTTGGAGTTTATGCTACAGGATGCTAATTTCTGTTTGAAAAAGCTAGCCTTTGCTTTCCTAACTGCCTGTGTATATTGGTTCCTAACTTCCCTGAAAAGGTGGTCTATAGCAAGTGGCAATGGTGAGAGACTTGTTTCTGGAAAGGTGGGTTTTTAAAAGTAGAAGCTCAAATTGTTTGGGCACAGTCCTGGATAGTAAGACAGAACTCTGCAGGCTATCTCTGCAGTAGATTGCAACACCGCCCCCTTTGGCAGTTCTATCTTGTCAGAAAATGCTATTGTTAGGGCTGGACAATTCAGGGTTTTTGGTGGCCTTCCTAAGCCAGGATTCAGACACGGCTAGGACATCCGGGTTGGCAGAGTGTGCTAAAGCAGTGAATAAAACAAACTTAGGGATGAGGCTTCTAATGTTAACATGCATGAAACCAAGGTTTTTACGGTTGCAGAAGTCAACAAATGAGAGCGCCTGGGGAATGGGAGTGGAGCTAGGCACTGCAGGGCCTGGATTAACCTCTACATCAGAGGTACAGAGGAGGAGTAGGGTAAGGGTACGGCTAAAGGCTATAAGAACTGGTCATCTAGTACGTTCGGAA
This sequence comes from Salmo trutta, assembly GCF_901001165.1. NCBI lineage: Eukaryota > Metazoa > Chordata > Actinopteri > Salmoniformes > Salmonidae > Salmo > Salmo trutta. The sequence continues at coordinate 26,841,098 of NC_042961.1, read as the reverse complement.
CAGAGAGTAAAAGGAGCAGGTTTCTGGGCACGGTAGAATAGATTCAAGGCATAATGTACAGACAAAGGTATGATAGGATGTGAATATAGTGGAGGTAAACCTAGGCATTGAGTGATGATGAGAGAGGTATTGTCTCTAGAGACACCATTTAAACCAGGTGAGGTCACCGCTTGTGTGGGAGGTGGACAAAAGGGTTAGCTAAGGCATATTGAGCAGGGCTGGAGGCTCTACAGTGAAATAAGACAATAATCAGTAACCAAGACAGCAATGGACAAGGCATATTGACATTTGTGAGAGGCATGCGTAGCCGAGTGATCATAGAGGTCCAGTGAGTACCTAGGCGAGCTGGAGACACAGCGATTCTGACAGCTAGCGGGCCGGGGCTAGCAGGCTAGCAGAAGGGCCTTAGAGGGACGTCGCAATGGAAGAAGTCTGTTGTAGCCCCCTCATGCGGTTACGTTGGCAGACCAGTCGTGATGGATCAGCAGGGCACTGTGTAGTAAAAGGGGCTAGGCCAATTGGCAAAATAGGTATAGGAGCCCAAGAAATTGGCTGATGGACCTCTTCAGCTAACAGTCCGATATGCTCTAGACAGCTAGCGGACCGCAGCTAGCAGGCTAGCAGATGGGCATTCAGGGGACGTCTCGACGGAGGAGCCTGTTGAAAAATCATCAGTGATTTGTGTCAGTGCAGTACATGTTGAGTGCCCTTCTCTATAAGCATGATGAAAGTCTGTTGTTAATTTGTTTACAGAGAAATAGCATTGTATTTGGTCAAACACAATGTTTTCCAATAGTTTGCTTAGAGCTGTCAGCAAGCTGATAGGACTGCTTTTCGAACCAGTAAAGGACGCTTTAACACTCTTGGGTAGAGGCATGATTTTGGCTTCCCTCCAGGCCTGAGGACAAAGACTGTCCTTTAGGCTCAGATTAAAGATATGACAGATAGGATTGGCTATAGAGTCAGCTACCATCCTCAGTAGCTTTCCAACTAAGTTGTCAACACCAGGAGGTTTGTTATTATTTATTGATGACAATAATTAAAAATATATATTTAAAAAATACTTTAAAGTATTACTTAAGTAGTGTTTTGGGGTATCTGTACTTTACTTTTTATATTTTTGATAACTTTTACTTTTACTCCACTACATTCCTAAAGAAAATAATGTACTTTTTACTCCTTACATTTTCCCCGACACTCCTTACATTTCCTTCAATTTTTTCCGACACATCTTCCCTAATATTTTCCCTGACACACATTTTTAATGCTTAGCGGGACAGGAAAAGGGTCTAATTAACACACTCATCAAGAGAACATCCCTGGTCATCCCTTCTGCCTTTGATCTGGCAGACTCACACAAATGCTTTGTTCGTAAATTATGTCTGACTGTTGAAGTGTACCCCTGGCTATCTGTAAATGAATATAAGGAATTTGAAATGATTTATACTTTTACTTTTGATACTTAAGTATAATTTACCGATGACATTTACTTTTGATACTTAAGTATATTTAAAACCAAATACTTTTAGACTTTTACTCAAGTAGTATTTTACTGGGTGACTTTCACTTTCACTTGAATAATTTTCTTTTAAGGTATCTTTACTTTTACTCAAGTATGACAAATTGGGTACTTTTTCCACCACTGCTTCTCCCACACTAACTTTACAAAATTCAAACTTATAATGCTTTTCTTTTATTATTTGTTTTTTTTATGCATGGGAACGATGGCTCAATGTTGGCATTTCCTGCCTAAGTTTGCCAACTTTGCCGATGAAGTAATCATTCAAATAATTGGCAACATCAAATGGTTTTGTGATGAATAAGCCATCTGATTCAATGAAAGATGGAGTTGAATTTGTCTTTCTGACCATCATTTCATTTAAAGTACTCTAAAGTTTTTTTTTTACCATCATTCTTTATACTGTATCATTGATCTTGGCTTCATAATACAGTTTATTTTTCTTTTTGGTGAGTTTATTCACATAATTTCTCAATTTGCAGTAAGTCAGCCAGTCAGATGTGCAGCTAGACTCATTAGCCACTCCTTTTACCCCATATCTTTCAACCACACAGTTTTTCAATTCCTCATCAACCCATGAAGCCTTAACAGTCAGTTTCTTAACATGTGCATGTTTATCAAAAATTGGGAAGAAACAATTTCATAAGTGCAGCGTCTGGATGCTCCTTTTTAATCAATGGGCTATACTCGGCCTTGTCTCAGGATGGTATGTTGGTGGTTGTAGATATCCCTCTAGTGGTGTGGGGGCTGTGCTTTGGCAAAGTGGGTGGGGTTATATCCTGCCTGTTTGGCCCTGTCCGGGGGTATCGTTGGATGGGGCCACAGTGTCTCCCGACCCCTCTTGTCTTAGCCTCCAGTATTTATATCTGTTATATCTGGAGTATTTCTTTCTTTCTCTCTCTCAGAGGACCTGAGCCCTAGGACCATGCCTCAGGACTACCTGGCCTGATGACTCCTTGCTGTCCCCAGTCTACCTGGCTGTGCTGCTGCTCCAGATTCAACTGTTCTGCCTGCGGCTATGGAACCCCGACCTGTTCACCGGACCTCCTACCTGTCCCAGACCTGCTGTTTTCAACTCTCTAGACAGCAGGAGCGGTAGAGATACTCTGAATTATTGGCTATGAAAAGCCAACTGACATTTACTCCTTAGGTGCTGACCTGTTGCACCCTCGACAACCACTGTGATTATTATTATTTGACCCTGCTGGTCATCTATGAACATTTGAACATCTTGGCCATGTTCTGTTATAATCTCCACCCGGCACAGCCAGAAGAGGACTGGCCACCCCTCATAGCCTGGTTCCTCTCTAGCTTTCTTCCTAGGTTCTGGCCTTTCTAGGGAGTTTTTCCTAGCCACCGTGCTTCTACACCTGCATTGCTTGGTTTTAGGCTGGGTTTCTGTACAGCACTTTGTGACATCAGCTGATGTAAGAGCTTTATAAATACATTTGATTGATTGATTGATTGATTGAATCACATCAGGCCAACACATATTTTTAACATCATCCACATAAATCCCAGCAACATATTTTGTATAACCTCTTATATAGTATTTTAGGCCCAGCTTTTGGAACTTTGGCTTTCCTGGATATAGTCACTATATTGTGATCACTGCATCCAATGGGTATGGACACAGCTTTAGAACAAAGTTCTACAGTATTAGTAAAAATGTGATATACATGTGGATTATCTTGTTCCTGTAGTGTTTGTAAACACCCTGGTAGGTTGATTAATAGCCTAAACCAGATTACAGGCACTGGATACAGTGAGAAGCTTCCTCTTGAGCGGACAGCTTGACGAAAAACAGTCAATATTCAGGTCCCCAAGAAAGTAGACCTCTCTGTTTACATCACATACACTATCAAGTATTTCACATATATTATTTAGATACTGACTGTTAACACTTACTGGCCTATAGCAACACCCCTAAAGAAAAAGCTTTAGATGTGCCAGATGAACCTGCAACCACAACTCTTCAATAACACTCAACATAAGATCTTCTCTAAGCATTACATGGTTCTGAATGTATACAGCAACATCTCCCCCATAAGCATTCCTGTCTCTTCTATAGATGTTACATCCTTGTATGGCTACTGCCGTATCATCAAATGAATTATCTGAGTCTCAGTAATGGCTAATATATGAATGTCATCTGATGTTAGCAAGTTATTGATTTCCTGAACCTTATTTCTAAGGCTACAAATATTAATATGGGCTATTTCCAGCCCTTTCCTGGGTAGCTGATCAGAGATAGACATAATATGGAAAAGAGCAAACAAAGCAAGATAAAAAAATATACACTCAGCAGTCCATTAATCAGTTGGTGTGTGTAAGTATATGTGTGTGCTGCGGGGTTGATGCTACGAACCCATAGACTTGGCTCTCTCATCCCTTCCAGGCTTTTGGGAGGGAGGGTGGACAATGCTTACATCCGCTATGACAGGCTCAATGTCCCCACGCGCTCTGGCATCTTTCATGGCAGGGAGTTTCCTCCTCTGGGGCACAGCTTCAGGATAGTCCTCTTTGAGGAAGATGTACATTCCTCTCAAGTTCTTGGCTCTTTCCAGAACAGCTACCTTGACCTTGAACCTCAGGAACTTGACTACTATTGGCCTGGGCATGTCACCCTGGCCGGTGGTGGGTTTTCCAGTCCTGTGGGCACGCTCAACCTCAATCTTCTTCTGGTCCATCTTCAGTTTATCCGAGATCATTTAGCACACTTTCTCCTCAGACTACGTCCAGGTCTCATGTGAAGATTCTGCAATTCCATCCACAATCATGTTGTTCAACCTTGATTGTCCCTCGAGATAATCTGATTTCTCCATCATTGTTATCATCGATTCACATACAGTACTGATGTCCTCTCAATAGCTTACAGGTTGCTGTCATCTTGCCATTCTCCATTTTAAACTCATTGAGCTGACCATGGGAGAACTGCAAACTGTTCTTCAGGTCCTGGACCTCTCTGGTCAGGTCGTCCATTCTTTTATTAGTTGATGTCGACAGTATTTGGACACAAAACTTGAAGCTATTTTCTTGTTGTTCTATCAACTGCTTGTTAATTTAAAAGATCCAGGTTTAAAAGATTTGGGTTTTTGTCATGGCAGCAACATAGGTTACGCTGTTACTCCTCGCAGTTCCAGACAGGACAGGTCGCAGGGAATATTGGAAATAACAAAACAGCAGGGATCTAGACAGCCACAAGCCCGGGATAATCCGCGGCCCCAGCAACAACGGCTAACCGCGTTGCGGGCTTCGTTCAAGCCCTCAAGAAAACCCTGCTAGCTTGACAGGCAGCTTGATAGGCAACTAGCTAGCAAAAGGGGTAGCTGCTATGCCAAGCAGTTCCTCAGATCCGCCCTTGGTCAGCAGGATCACTGGAAAGATAGTAGGGGTCCCAGCAACTGATACCAACTGCGTTGCGGGATCCAAACTCCAAAAGTAGTTAGTTAGTCACTAAACTTTTTCAAAAGACTTTCAAAACATTCCAAAACAATAAACTTTCCAAAACAACAAACCAAGTTCTCCCTCGTTCCACGTTCCGTTGGTATGAGGTTCTTAATGTGGAATGCAGTGTTTGGTTTTCACCAGGCATAATGGGACCTATGTCGTGCAAAAAGATGACTCAAGTTTGCCAAAAAGCATCTGGAAGCACCTGGATGATCATCAAGACTCTTGGAAAAATTTTCTATGGACAGATGATTCAAAAGTATAAATGAGTCACATTGTGCCTGGTAAAAAGTAAACACTGCATTCAACAGTAAGAACTTCATACCAGCGGTCAAGCATGGTGGTGGTAGTGTGATGGTTTGGGGATGCTTTGCTGCCTCAGGACCTGGACGACTTGCCTAATAGAAGGAACCATGAATTCTGCTCTGTATCAGAGAATTCTACAGGAGAATGTCAGGCCACCCGTCTGTGAGCTGAAGCAGAAGCGCCGCTGGGTCTTGCAGCAAGACAATGATCCAAAACACATAATCAAGTCTACATGAAAATGTCTAAAAAGCAAAAACAAAATCTAAGCCCAGACCAATTCCCAATTGATATGTTGTGGCAGGACTTGAAACGAGCAGTTCATGCTTGAAAACCCACAAATGTCACGGAGTTACAGCAGTTCTACATGGAAGAGTGGGCCAAAATTCCTCCACAGCGACATGAGAGACTGATCAACTACTGGATGTGTTTGGCTGGAGTAATTGTGGCACAACCAGTTGTGCTAAAAGTGGCACAACCAGTTATTGATTGTAAGGGGACAATTACTTTTTCACACAGGGGCATTGGGTATTGCATAACTTTGTTTATGAAATAAATGAAATAAGTATGTAATTGTTGTGTTATTTGTTCATTCATGTTCCCTTTATCTAATATTAGGTTTTGGTAGAAGATCTAATAACATTCAGTATCAAAAATATGCAAAAGTATAGAAAATGTGAAAGGGAGCAAATCATTTTTCACAGCACTATACATTCTTCAAATTCATTATTTGACACAATATCTTATCACAGCACTGGCAAACCATGGTTGACCAGTTCCCTGATCAAAATGACTGACCTTCATATCATTATAAGATGGTTCATGTCCATTCTAGAATTCTAATTCCTAATTCTATGGGTGTGACCTGCAGAGCCAGAAGGATGGGCTGATGTCTGGCCCCCTAGCGACAGCCCCTAGCGACCAACCAGTGGCCAGTGTCATAGATGTGAAGGGCCAATGTATGACCCCCTAGCCAGCTAGGCTCCTGCCGGTGGAGGGACACCTACTGAAGAGTCAGAAAGATTGTGTCTCTGAGAGAGGGCTGTTGATTGACATGTGCAAGTGCAATGGTAAGGTGTGAGTGTCAGGGTATTTTCCAACATCTATAAATCTCTTTAGTGCTGCCACTTACCTGCACGTAGAGAGCATGTCTAAGGCTGGACACAGTGATTGTCTGGTTCGTTAGTCCCCATTGACTGGTGTTCACCCGTGTTCCCATTATCAAACAGTTGGGAGAAAAAGCTGATTTTGAGTGTTTACAGATCAAAGGCTGTAGATCTTCCGAGTGGCAATGGAGTGACAAGAGCATTCATACGTGTACTGATAATTAGGAGTACAAAACTAGGGTATTTGGTGCAGTGTGTGAAATGTTGTTAGAGTCACTGGCAGGGAATTCGTAACATGCAGTGGCTCATGACATTTAAAGGGCGAGTGCACTTCCTGATTTGGTCTCATTTTAGATTTGGTTTATTAAGAAATGCTAGCGGCCATGACGGAATTCAAACGTGAGTTGGTTTGAGGGTATGGTTTGATGTGGGTGTGTCTTGTGTGTGTTCGCAGGTGGGAAGAGTTAGCCAAATTATTTCGCCAATAATCTTTAGCCGGCTCCTGTGCACATGTGGCAAAGTTGGTTCGACTTTGGATAGTCTATCTCTGGGGATAGTTAGGGACCATTAATAAATTACACAATGTAAATGGGACAATATTTTCATGTTGCCCTACTTTTTGTTGTCTCATTATATATATCAATGATGTCGCTCTTGCTGCTGGTCATTCTCTGATTCACCTCTATGCAGACGACACCATTCTGTATACATCTGGCCCTTCTTTGGACACTATGCTAACAAACCTCCAAACGAGCTTCAATGCCATACAACACTCCTTCCGTGGCCTCCAACTGCTTTTAAGTGCATGCTCTTCAACCGATTGCTGCCCGCACCCGCCCACCTGACTAGCATCACTACTCTGGACGGTTCTGACGTAGAATATGTGGACAACTACAAATACCTAGGTGTCTGGTTAGACTGTAAACTCTCCTTCCAGGTTCACATTAAGCATCTACAATCCAAAATTAAATCTAGAATCGGCTTCCTATTTCGCAACAAAGCCTCCTTCACTCATGCTGCCAAACATACCCTCGTAAAACTGACTATCCCACCGATCCTCGATTTCGGCGATGTTATTTACAAAATAGCCTCCAACACTCTACTCAGCAAACTGGAAGTAGTCTATCACAGTGCCATCCGTTTTGTCACCAAAGCCCCATATACTACCCACCACTGCGACCTGTATGCTCTCATTGGCTGGCCCCGCCTTATCTCAGCTCACTGGTCACCATAGCAACACCCACCCGTAGCACGCGCTCCAGCAGGTATATTTCACTGGTCATCCCCAAAGCCAACTCTTCCTTTAGCCGTCTTTCCTTCCAGTTCTCTGCTGCCAATGACTGGAACAAATTGCAAAAATCACTGAAGCTGGAGTCTTATATCTCCCTCTCTAACTTTAAGAATCAGCTGTCAGAGCAGCTTACAGCAGCTTATATCACACCCAACTTCCTCATCCCCATATTGTTATTTATCCTCTTGCTCTTTTGCACCCCATTATCTCTACTTGCACACCATCATCTGCACATCTATCACTCCAGTGTTAATGCTAAATTGTAATTATTTAGCCTCTATGGCCTATTTATTGCCTTACCTCCCTACTCTTCTACATTTGCACACACTGTATATTTTTTTTCTATTGTGGTATTGACTGTACGTTTGTTTATCCCATGTGTAACTCTGTGCTGTTGTTTTTGTCACACTGCTTTGCTTTATCTTGGCCAGGTCGGAGTTGTAAATTAGAACTTGTTCTCAACTGGCCTACCTGCTTAAATAAAGTTTAAATAAAAAAAATATTTAAACTTTCAATATTTCAGCATTGTTCACACCCTCTTTAGCCTCATCCCCACCCATCTCTTTAAGAGTTCAATGAAATTTTGTCGCTATCAAACCTGCCATCAGCACCCCAGACCTCCTTATAGCAAAAACATATATATTTTTGTTCAATAAATATGCATGTGTTTGTCTGATTTGGACACAGATTATACCAAACAAATGAGCTGCTCAATATGCATCAGTTGGTATATGCCTATTGGTTGTCCGTGTCCGACAGAGGGAGCCAACGCTACAAGTGAAATTAATGGAAGTAATGTAAGTACCACAATTGTGCAATTTAGAGATTTTTGGGGGGGGAACCCTTCATGTACTTTCTTGCACCATGTGTTTGAAACAATATATGGAAAGGATTCAAAGGGTGAAAAGACAAGTTAATTTACATTTATTTTGACACTCAATATTATTTTTTAGAAAAAAACGTATTTCTATGATGTTTTTTAGTCTGTGCCAATTGAGTAAGTCTCACACAAATATGGAGCTGTATTCTACAGCTCTCCATCTTTCTGTAGATATAAAGGTTTACTAGTCTTCATGGCCCTCTCTGTATTGACTTTTATCCGGGCATAGCAAATACAGTATAGGCGAAAAACCGCTACAAGCTGGTCAGCTGAATGAAAAAAAGAGAGGGACAACAATGTTACAGCCGAAAACCCAGCACAGACTATAAGACTTCTTGAAAACCCACTGAGTCATTTTGGTAACACTTGCACATATAATGCATCATGATGTGGTTATTATGCACTGTAAGACTTGTCTTAGAATGGCTTATTATAATTTCATAATTATCCTCAGTTTAAAATGTCCTACTTAGAGACAACTTATTATAAACCTTAGGGTATTATAAGACATTATAACTCCTCATACATGTATGTGACAAATAATAAAGCATTACTATAGGATTTAGGTAAAGTATTACCATAATTTCAAGCAGCTAAATGAATGTCTTCACAGATTTCAAAAGAGGACTGTTGAAAATATTTCAATTAGCGCTGTATCCCAAACATGTCTTTAATCCAAATCCCTGATCTTTTATTCCAACACCTTTTCCATTGCCCATAGCAGCAAAGGACATGGGCACGTACCCTCCTGCTTCCTCTATCCAGAAACTCTGGTCTCTCATGTAACTTTATCAGCGGGCTTCTATGGTCTGATTGAGGCACCATCCCACCCCTGACACCAGTGTAGCAAAGTTTAAAGAGGCAATGTGTGACTGGTCCATCAGTTTTTTGAATATTAAAGGAATAATACCGGCCCATTGATTATTGAATAATATGACTTATAAATGCCTCATGACTTTAGTTAAACCGTCGTACCCCATCAGAACCTGAAATATAAGCTTATTTTACTCCATTGTCTGTAAACAGTGAAATTGTAAATAAACACTGTATAGCCTCAAAACACAGTTAACACTATATTTTTCATATCCTGCATGATCTGTTCTTGCATCCATAGCTCTATCTATGAATTTGAGAGTGGTTACATTTCCCCAGCCCCCCACAAAAGTGCCCACTTTGTTATTATTTGAAATGCAGATTGCCCCTTTAAGGCGGTCAAAAGGGAATTATGCAATTCCTTGTTTACTAACAAATATATTACCCAAAAAGACTATCACATACAAGTGAACATTTCCCGAGCATTAATGACCTCAAATTGTATTATTATTATTTTAATGGGTGCAATCTCCCAATTTTTTTGCTTGCATAATAATATTTTCACTGACAGCACAAAACACCAGGAAGAGATGGGCCATATCACCCTGTTCATTGAACTGTAGGCTATTTGGAGAGACAAAGGAAGTGTAGCCTAATCTTGTTATGACTCCCTCGAACAGTAATAACACTGGTATAAACTAATGGAGGGCACGTGTCTCAAAGTTAAAGTAAAAAAAATACTAGATCGACTCGCCATATAATAAAACACGCGTGGATAGTCTACTTCGGCCGTATCTCTGTCATGTCGGCTTAAAGCGGGACATGAGCCATTATTCATCCGTTCTGGTACTCAGCTGAAGAGCTTTCCTGTGCGTAATCCCCGGATGAAGCTGTCATGGCTGCCATTCGCTGAGCTGTCAAGTCTACAAAAGAAATGTAAAAACCAACCGAAGTCTCGAATTATACATCGACGTAGTCCAATTGTACCGGAGCTTTACTCTGCGGTAAATATATTTCGGTTCACATACATTGATTATATTAACTTTTTGTCATGCATTTTTTCTTTCTACTTTCTCACATGAGCAGTTTATGTATATTTCATTCAAATCAATCAACTGGCATGTCAGCCAGCCGTCCAAAAGCTCATACTTAACAGTAAATGTTTTACCAGGCAGTGAGGCAAAGGTGATGATGAGTGATCGTCGAAGCAAAATATGAATTGCTTTAAAACAAATTAACGCGTTTGTTTGTTACATGTTAATGAAGCTTAGTCAGTTTGTTTTGGTTAAGCCAAACAGCACAACAGAAATGGCTGATAGCTTTGGTCTAATGCAAAGTTAACAGTAACATTCCGTAATAACCTTAATTTAGCGGCAAGCAATCAATTTAGCGTGGAATATTTTCTTCTGTTGAGACCCATAGGTAACAGGTGGGCTTGTTTACCTGTTTTAAATGCAACTTTGGTCGGATTTTGTGAATTGTAGCAAGTCCTTTGGTCAGTCACATTGAGAAACTTGCATGGTACATCATTTGAGTAAACAACAGCCTATTGGAGTTATACATTTCCCCTTTAGTAAATAGTCTGAAATGTAATTATGTTACATTGAGTCTGCAACAGGTGGACCAGGTTGATCCATGTGGGTTGTGAGATCATGCACTACACTGGCAATTACTCACACAGGTAGGCTACAGAGCAGTTTTGAATTGAGAATATTGCTTGTTACTAGCCTTATAGTGAAGACTACTGCACTACAGATAGTTCATGTATTGTCTGTGGTAAGAACAAAGGCAAACACAACATAATTCTAGCTGATATAATTGATTACAGATCAGGATAATTTGATGACCATTTCAAACATGCATCCTAATATGTTATGGTCTCTGTGTGGGCTGTAGACTGTAGATTCTGAGAGGACATTTGCATATGGTCTTTGATGGTTGCCAGTTTACAGACCAGGAGATTGTTGAGTTTGGTGAAAATGTTTTGTGCTGGGCTATTTAGTCATCTTCTTTAAAAAAATATGAAGCCAAGTTAAATCAATATTGTTGACTGTATATGTGACCATGTTTTTACAATGAGGTCACAGGTTCATTGTCTATAATGAATTGCAGCTTGCAAATCAATTGTCGATTGTTTATTTTACATCGTTACAGGGGCCTGAATTGACATGGATCCAGCACATGCTGAATTAGATGTCCCTGCTGAAGGTAATATTAAAGTTCTCGATGATGAGGACAAAAATTGGCACAAACGACTCCGCCTCAGGAAAGCTGCCGTTCAGCCACCAACTATGCAAAGTGAAGATAAGCATGGGCCGAAGAAGATAGAGGACAAGGAGAAAAGCACAGAGCAGAGGTATTTGAAGAAGACACCCCTAAAAACACAAAAGAGTCAACATGTGACAGAGGTTTATGGAAATATACTTAGGTTTAGATGTTTTGAATGCAATGGCAGCACAGAATTCAGCCCTAATGACTTACTGAGGCACTTTCAGGAAACTCACCCAGGAAGCCAACCAATCTTTCCTTGTGACATGTGCAGTTTTATTACACAGGAATTCTCCCACCTTCAAGTTCACCAATTAGGCCACAGAGACACTTTTGTCAGCTGCAACATATGTAATGACAATGTCCAGCTCACTCTCTTGCAGCTCACCACACATTTAAACATGTACCACAACTTGAATGGCCACTACTCTTGCGAGAAGTGCAAGTTCTCCACCAGAGATGTAGGAGCATTTTTGGAGCATATGTATCTACATAACATGGTGCCGCAAGCAGGTGGCATGGCTGATCATTCAAATCCTGCTGACCAAGATTTGCAGAGACATCTCATGGCCAAAACAGCACAATTCCCTTTCAGTTGTCAGTTCTGTGACTATATAGCGCATCGAAAAGATATCATCACAAAGCACATGGCCACCATCCATGGTAAAGCGACTAGCCAAAAAAACAAGCTGAAAATTAAAGAGGTTGGTCCTAAAACAGTAGGTAATTCATCATCAAGACTGAAGCACGTGGTGACAAGGAGTAGAGTGAGGGAAAATAACTGGATGTCACAAGGCTGTCTTTCTCTGTCGGGGGAAGGATTCCTGGATAAATATTGCAGACTGTCAAATCCAGAGAGGGCTTTGGAGGAGACCCAGCAATTTTTAGAGAAGTCTGTGCCTGCTGAAGCTCTTAAGACTGTACTTTCAAATGTACCCAAAGCCATCACTTCCTTTTCAAACTCTGACAACTGCATGATATCCAACCCTGGATTCCCAAACACAGGCAAGGACCTCACTGTCTTCATGCTCAAAAACAAGATGTCAGTTCCTCCGAATGGCACTACTGAAGCAATTGCTTTCAAAATTGTGGAAGGCAAAAAAGATTTGGTTCTCAAGGTTACACCATCAGCAAAGCAAGAGACCTCATTGTGTGTCACTGAGCAGGAATCAGAAAATATTGCTTCTCAAACTAGTGCCGGGGACTCCAATGCAAATGGATGCCAATCAAATTCAAGTATCCCTCCAAAGACCAAGCCACCCAGTTGTCCAGGATCATTCTTGACACCAAGTGATGTTGCCACTATTTCAACCCTAAACGAGTTAGTAAAATATGATCAAACTCAAGAAAATAGAGAGAACCAGGAAACAAGGGTTGGCCAAGTGCACAGAAATGATGCAGAACCCAAAGATGTGAATGACTGTGAAGATACGGCAGAGGAAATCAAAATGTCAAAGTTGCCAAAGGAGAAAAGTAAAAAAGAGCAAAAATCCTTTCCTGAAGCTCTGCGCTCTTCCAAGACTATGGGGGACAAAAAAAGGGTGAGAAAGAAAGTGGTCGGCCCTAAAACTGTAGAGAAAAAATCATCACCAACATTAAAGCTCCTCCTGAAGAAGAACCCAGTTAAGGAAATGCAGTGGATGCCACAAGGTCCTCTTCCCCTGTTAGGACGAGGTTTGCTGAATGATTACCACAGACTAGAGCACCCACAGAAAACTTTGGAGAAGACGCAGCAATTTCTTAAAAGAGCACTGTCAGCTGAAAATGGCAAAAAGAAACAGTCCAAATGTCTCAAGACTGACCAGAAACAGAACTCCAAAGTGGTCACTAGGTCATCAAAGTCAGAGGGGGGCCTTATTCCAAACCCTGGGCATTTCAGCCCCAGAGGTAACAACCTTAGTGCCCTCATGGTAAAAAATACGATTTTAGTTCCTCCCAATTGCACTACAGAGGCCATGGGTTTAAAAATGGTGGACGGCAAAAAACATTTGGTTCTTAAGGTTATACCATCAGCAATGCAAGAGACCTCTGACAAAACAAAGGCATCCTTGCATTCCATTGAGACTAAGGAAGACAACACCACATCTAAAACTTGCACTATGAGCCAGAACAGTTTAGTCGTTGTCGATAAAATCGCTCCAAGCACCCCAACAAACAGTAGCCTAGAATATAATTTCGAAAATGCAGAGCTTCCAAACACTGATGTCAGTTCTGAAAACACAGAAGGAATGAACAATGGCATGAATTCTCATGTCCTGGATGGCCAAGATTGTCCAAGGGTAGGCTTACCTCATGTATCTAATGGAGCCAAATCAGCTGGAAATGATTTGGGCCAGATGACGGAGGAGAAGTTGGAGGCTGTGAACTATAACCAGCCTGACCAGGAAGGGCTTGGAACTACAGAAGCTCAGGTCATCATGATGTCTCCCTCCCCCATACTCCATTTCCTTACTTCCCCACAAGGTAATCAAAACTATCTTACTGAAATGTATAAAACCTGATTTGTTAAATGTATTTCCAAATATTTACTTCTCATTATCTGTCATGCATGACTCTGTCCATGCCACTCTATGTTTTATTGATAGACAATAAATGAAGTCAGCATTCTTGTAGCAGTTTACTTCCCTTTTTTACTGGACTAATTGTACTTTGTTCTCGTGTTGAATATTTCAACAGGTATAACAAACTTGTCAGAGAATCCGGTCGACACTCCAAACATTTGTTTTCAGGACGTTCCTCCCAATACCACGCTAAGAGTTGTAGGACAGCAGGAGGGCTTTGACAGGATTTGCCTCTCACCACAGACAAATGAACAGACAGTTAAAGGAAAGAGGCAGAGTGAGCCGTCTACAGAAGACTCTCCTGAGCCCCTCTCAAAAGCCTTCAAGAAAGTTGTGGGAGAAGAAGAGGCCTCACCAGCAGCCGCGCATCACTGGGAGCCAGGCCCTAGAGATGTGGAGAGGACCCTGAAGCTGTTGCCATTAAGTCCCACTCAACTCATTACACGTCCAAGAGGAGACCAGCCTGTTGTAGTGCTAAATCACCCAGACACAGACATTCCCGAGGTCACAAATATAATGGAAACAGTCCACAGGTACAATGGAGAGGTCCAAAAAGTAGTGCTGTCTCGAAAAACATTGAAGGCCCTTGCAGCCATGAGTTGTGATATGTTTAGGGCAAATGCCCCGGCGATTGAACGTGTGCGCCCTGACAGCAGAGTGAAAGAGAGATTCATCTTGAAAATGAAGCTGAAAAAGTTGAGCAGAAAGAAGTACAAAGTGGTGAACGCAATCCCGTGCAGCACTGAGCCTTTATTAAGATTTAGCTGCTGGTTTTGTGGCCGAGTCTTCAGTGATCAGGAGGTCTGGATTGGTCATGGCCAGCGCCATCTGATGGAATCTACTAGAGAGTGGGGGAAGCTGGAAAGTGAAAAGTCATAAATGTCACCTACACTGGATACAAAGTTGAGAAAGGTGCTCCTGTACAAAAGCAATGGACAGAAAAGATGCTAGATGGAAATGATCTTAATTTATTAGAGAAATATGTTGCTAATAAGGACTTAATAAGTGTCCAAAATCAATATAACTTCATGTGAGTTCTTCCAAAGTACAGGCCTCTAATAATAGGGCTCTAGTCATTTTTACATTTTCCGTTGCTCAAATCGAAGTATTTCATTTGAAACCCACTTATGTTTCAGTGCTATCATTGTTTTAGATTGGATGCAATCTATTTGTTGTTTCAGTTATGTCTAGCCAAGATGCAAAGCTATTTAAGTTGACCAAAGTGCACTGTCATTTGGCATTTTTCACAGAACACTGTAATAAGGACATAAATTAGGCACATACAGAAGCTCTAAACATGAAAATGTAATGTTATACGGGTATGCATAGTGTGTGTGCTAAGATGATTCATTTGGGAGGGGATGGCAGGTTTCCTTTGTTACTAGGCTATACCAACATTGTTTAAAAAGCTATTTTATGTTTATTTCTGATTTGCAGATGTACACTTGTTTTCTTTTTTTTTCTGTGATTGGCCATAGAAAAGAGTGAATGTGTTTGTTTTGTTTGTATGCATGTAGTACTTACCAAGAATATGAATGGTTTCAAATCTAGTAATTTTGTTAAGTTAGTCTGAGCTAGAAGCAGGAGTAGTCCAAAGAATATACCTTTTTGTAATTTGTATAATATTGTATAGGATGGATGACTGATGGCATTTGTGCATATAATTGAAATTATAATCTGTTTTTTAATTGCACTATGAACAGACAGTGAATATTTCTTTCCATTACTTCACTTTATGAATCTTATGACAGTCTTGATATGCATGTTCTTGCATGTATCCTTATGTTCTGATGATCTCACAGTATCCATGGCAAGGGATACTTTTACAGTAGTTAGTCAGCCCAGGACCATTGGTCAAGGCCCAAATCACAAATACGCGTAGCATACCCTTTCTTCTAGTCACCCATCATTTATTTCTTCAGATCAACAGAAAATAACTGGTTTGTAGTAGTATTGAGAAGTCGGAGAAATAAGTACAATTCTGACCTGGAAAACATTTGTTTTTCACCAAGTGCCTGACCTTCTCTGTTCCACGATGAATATGTATTTATCTTGACACACACCTGGTAGAGTTATGTGTTGAACAGATCAATAAATACGAATAGTTTGAAATATATGTGTGATTATTGAACATATACAGGTGTAGGATCTTAGTTTTTCTCGATTGATAAGACACTTTTAATTAAACTGGGGTCCACTTGATCTCCATCAACCTAATGAGCACAACAGTATTATTTGGTGTAAAACTGTAAGTCATTTCTCATTGCTTTCACACACAATGCAAATGCTAAGCACATTTTTGCAAAGCAGTAAACACAACTCTTTACAAAATACTCTAAGTTCAGTTGAGTAAATTATGACAAACAAAATTAAACATTTGGTCACAGCTGATACAAATTACTCACATGAATGTGGACCTGTGTGCAAAACTTATTTGCTAAATTGTTCAATCAGCAATCAATCCTTATGACTAAGAGTCCACCTGTTGGAAAGAATTTATTGGGACGTTGTGCAACGATTGATTGATATAACTTTTCATTAGATGACAAGTTGTATGTTTTGATGTACAGTTGAAGTCGGAAGTTTACACCTTAGCCAAATACATTTAAACTCAGTTTTTCACAATTCCTAACATTTAATTGTAGTAAAAATTCCCTGTCTTAGGTCAGATAGGATCACCACTTTACTTTAAGAACGTGAAATGTCAGAATAGTAGAGAGAATGATTTATTTCATCTTTTTTGTCTTTCATCACATTCCCAGTGGGTCAGAAGTTTACATACACTCAATTAGTATTTGGTAGCATTGCCTTTAAATTGTTTAACTTGAGTCAAACGTTTCAGGTAGCCTTCCACAAGCTTACCGCAATAGGTTGGGTGAATTTTGGCCCATTCCTCCTGACAGAGCTGGTGTTACTGAGTCAGGTTTGTAGGCCTCCTTGCTCGCGCACACTTTTTCAGTTCAGTTCTGCCCACAATTGTCTATAGGATTGAGGTCAGGGCTTTGTGATGGCCACTCCAATACATTGACTTTGTTGTCCTTAAGCCATTTTGCCACAACTTTGGAAGTATGCTTGGGGGTCATTGTCCATTTGGAAGACCCATTTGTAACCAAGCTTTAACTTCCTGACTGATGTCTTGCGATGTTACTTCAATATATCTACATAATTTTCCTACCTCATGATGCAATCTATTTTGTGAAGTGCACCAGTCCCTCCTGCAGCAAAGCACCCCCACAATATGATGCTGTCACCCCCACGCTTCACGGTTGGGATGGTGTTCTTCGGCTTGCAAGCCTCCCCCTTTTTCCTCCAAACGTAACGATGGTCATTATGGCTAAACAGTTCAATTTTTGTTTCATCAGACCAGAGGACATTTCTCCAAAAAGTATGATCTTTGTCCCTATGTGCAGTTGCAAACCGTAGTCTGGCTTTTTTATGGTGGTTTTGGACCAGTGGCTTCTTCCTTTCTGAGCGGCCTTTCAGGTTATGTCGATATAGGACTCGTTTTACAGTGGATATAGATACTTTTGAACCTGTTTCCTCCAGCATCTTTACAAGGTCCTTTGCTGTTGTTCTGGGATTGATTTGCACTTTTCGCACCAAAGTACGTTCATCTCTAGGAGAGAGAACGCATCTTCTTCCTGAGCGGTATGATGGATGTGTGGTCCCATGGTGTTTATACTTGCGTACTATTGTTTGTACAGATGAACATGGTACCTTCAGGCGTTTGGATATTGCTCCCAAGGATGAACCAGACTTGTGGAGGTCTACAATTTTTTTTCTGACGTCTTGGCTGATTTCTTTTGATTTTTCCATGATGTCAAGCAAAGAGGCACTGAGTTTGAAGGTAGGCCTTGAAATACATCCTCAAGTACACCTCCAA
This sequence comes from Salmo trutta, assembly GCF_901001165.1. Taxonomy (NCBI): domain Eukaryota; kingdom Metazoa; phylum Chordata; class Actinopteri; order Salmoniformes; family Salmonidae; genus Salmo; species Salmo trutta. Next base: position 26,823,024 of record NC_042961.1, on the reverse strand, counting down.
TTGACTCAAATTATGTTAGCCTATCAGAAGCTTCTAAAGCCATGACATAATTTTCTGGAATTTTCCACGCTGTTTAAAGGCACAGTCAACTTAGTTGGAATCTTCTGATAATTGTGATACAGTGAATTATAAGTGAAATAATCTGTCTAAACAATTGTTGGAAAAATGACTTGTCATGCACAAAGTAGATGTCCTAACCGACTTGCCAAAACTATAGTTTGTTAACAAGAAATTTGTGGAGTTGTTGAAAAATGAGTTTTAATGACTCCAAACTAAGTGTATGTAAACTTCCGACTTCAACTGTAGGTAGTTGATTTTGTGTCATGTATTTAATGTTTTTAGAGTTTTAATGCATTTTGCAAATTAAATGTGTCATTTTGGCCAAAGGGTTTAAATTTGGGCCTGTGTGTTAATTGTTTTGAAAAAGTGAATTATATTTGAACAAATGTGCTCAAGCAATTGAGAAACTGTCATTTGACCTGTATTTTCGCAGCAAAATAATCCTGCAGCAACAGGATTTAAGCGTTTAGTCCATAATGTTGCTTGATTGGTAGTTAAGCTAATAGCTGGCCAAAATTAGACTACATGAAAAGTGCAATACTGTTAATACACTGTGTACAAAACATTAGGCATGGACTCTACAAGGTTGACTCCAATGGTTCCCATAGTTGTGTCAAGTTAGCTGGATGTCCTTTGGGTGGTGGACCATTCCTGATACACACGGGAAACTGTTGAACATGAAAAACCCAGCAGCATTGCAGTTCTTCACACATTCAAACTGGTGTGCCTGGCACCTATTTCCCTACCCCGTTCAAAGGCACTTAAATCTTTTGTCTTTTCCATTCACCATCTGAATGGCACACATACACAATCAATGTCTCAATTGTTTCAAGGCTTAAAAATGCTTATTTAACCTGTCTCCTTCCCTTCAGCTACACTGATTGACGTGGATTTAACAGGTGACATAAATAAGGGATCATAGCTTTCACTTGGATATACCTGGTCAGTCTGTGTCATGGAATAACCAGGTGTTTCTAATTTTTAGTAGTCAGTGTATAACTGTGTTAAAGTAGGTTTTCATTGCATTTATGTAAATCACAAAGTTGATCTGTTTTCAGTAAGGTTTTCTATCCTCATATACCATTCATACTTACTGTATATATACTACTACACTGAACAAAAATAAAAATGTAACATGTAAAGTATTGGTCCCAAGTTTCATGAGCTGAAATAAAAGATTCCAGAAATTTTCCATACTGTCACGTCCTGACCAGTAATAGGGGTTATTTGTATTGTAGTTTGGTCAGGACGTGGCAGAGGGTATTTGTTTTATGTGGTTCGGGGTGGTTGGTTGTTTAGAAGGGTGTTTGATTTATTATTTCCGGGTTTTGGGTTATGTTATATGTTTTGTATTTCTATGTTCATTCTAGTATTAGTATTTCTTTGTTTAGGTCATTGGGTGTTGGACTCTCAATTGGAGGCAGGTGTTTCCTAGTTGCCTCTGATTGAGAGTTCTATATATAGGTATGTGTTTGTGTTGGTAGTTTGTGGGAGATTGTGCTAGGTATAGCCTTAATGCCTTACCGGCCTGGTATTCGGCATTGTGTTTTGTGTACGTGTTTATTTTGGTTTTTCCTTCTTTGCCAATTCAATAAAAGAAGATGAGTGCACATAACCCCGCTGCGTTTTGGTCCGACAATGATTTTTCTTTATCATCTGACGAAGAAGAATGTGACACATACTCACACAAGGTTTTTCCTTTCAAATTTTGGGCAGAAATTTGTATACATCCCTAGTAGTGAGCATTTCTCATTTGACAAGATAATCCATCCACCTGACAGGTGTGGCATATCAAGAAGCTAATTAAACAGAATGATCATTACACAGGTGCACCTTGTGCTGGGGACAATAAAAGACTACTCTAAAATGTGCAGTTTTGTTACACAACACAGGAATGTCCACCAAAGCTGCTGCCAGACAATTGAATGTTAATTTCTCTACCATCAACCACCTCCAACGTCATTTTAGACGTTGGGACCCCCACATCCGGCTTTTTAACCTGCAGGATCGTCTGAAACCAGCCACCCGGACAGCTGACGAAACTTTGTGTTTGCACTTTCCAAAGTATTTCTGCACAAACTGTCAGAAACCGTCTCAGGGAAGCTCATCTGCGTGCTCATCCTCCTCACCAGGGTCTTGTCCTGACTGCAGTTCGGCGTCGTAACCGACTTCAGTGGGCAAAGGCTTACCTTCGATGGCCACTGGAATACTGTGTTCTTCACAGATTAATCCCAGTTTCAACTGTAATGGGCAGATGGCAGACGGCATGTATGGCAGTGTGTGTGCGAGAGGTTTGCTGATGTCAACGTTGGGAACAGAGTGCCCCGTGGTGGCGGTGGGGTTATGGTATGGACAAGGAACACGTTTGCTTTTTATCGATAGCAATTTGAGTGCACTGACATACCGTGACTAGATCCTGAGGCCCATTGTCGTGCCATTCATCCGCTGCCATCGCCTCATGTTTCAGTATGATAATGCACAGCCCCATGTCACAAGGATCTGTACACAATTCCTGGAAGCTGAAAATGTCCCAGTTCTTCCATGGCCTGCGTACTCATCAGACATGTCATCCATTGAGCATGTTTGGGATTCTCTGGATCGACGTGTATGACAGTGTGTTCCAGCTCCCGACAATATCCAGCAACTTCGCACAGCCATTGAAAAGGAGTGGGACAACATTCCACAGGCCACAATCAACAGCCTGATCAATTCCATGAGAAAGGCATGTGTCACACTGCATGAGGCAAATGATGGTCACACCAGATACTGACTGGTTTTCGGATCCACACCCCTACCTTTTTTTAAGGTATCTGTGACCAACAGATGCATATCTTTATTCCCAGTCATGTGAAATCCACAAGTTAGGGCCTAATACGTTTATTTCAATTGACAGATTTCCTTGTATGAACTGTAACTCAGTAACACTTAAAAATTGTTGCATGTTGCCTTTATATTTTCGTCCAGTGTATATATACTACATTACATTCTATTCATAACATTTCTATAATCTGTTATTTAAGAATACATAATGGCACTGTCCAAGGGATCATGCTTGTTGGAAAAGACCCCATAGAATGCAAAATGTTCAACACAAGTTTGAATATTCACACACATTAACAATTTTACTGAGCTAACACAGTACATTAAGTACATATCATGCTGGTCTTGCTTGGATAGCCATGGCAGGTGAATGTGACTAAACTAATCTAACTATTGTTCACAAACTCTGAACAGATGCTCTGTAAGATCAGACTGAGTGCAGCATCAAATTGCCTGTTGATTTGCACACAGGTCTAACACGAGATACACTGATTTGGGATGGTCCATAGTACTAGTGAGGGTCTAGTGAGGCCTAAGGCTTCACAGCATAGCACAGTTTGGTGAAGTCCTTGGTGTTCCTTTGGCTGTCAATCAGTACCAGGGGGTTCCTCTGATGGTTCTCAATGATGTGGGAAACACTGGTGAAACGCTGAGGGAACACAGTAAGAAGTGTAAGGCCTCTAGGTTAGCAATCAGACCATCAATATTACATTCATATCAGAATATTGTTATAGAGCAAGATGAGACGCTGTCTACCTCCTCTCCTTTCTTCTCCCTTCCAAGAGTGTACTGCTGCGATGCTTGGATGTAGCGTACTGGGATGTTGTAGACTCTACTGTTATAATACACCACTAAAGTGTATGGCTGCTGTCTGTCTTGACCAGAGCTCTTCCTTATTAGAAATGCCCCATCCTGACACAGAGAAGACACACAATACAGTCAGCTGGAGCGTCGGTCTCTTTTTAATCCAATCCCCATTATTTTGTTTATGAAAAAAGTATATTTTAAGACAGGGGTTCCCAAACGTTTTCATTCAGGCCCTCTTCCAGCATTGGGGAACATTCCGCGCCCACCCTGCACGTGCATGCATACCATGTCTATTTCTATGGGCACAAGCACTGTTTATGACACAAACTGTTCACACCCTTCTTGTTGGCGGAGATTTTGCAGGTATAAGGCTTATTTCCTGCAATTGTACACATATTGTCATGGGGTGCAGAGAACATTTAGCAGTTTTAAAACTAATTTTGTTGCAATTCTATACATTTTGCCATGTTTAATGTTTATTAATCTACATCGATGGGGCCGCAGTGGAAAAGGTGAAAAGCTTCAAGTTCCTCGTTGTACACTCTTTGAAAAAAAGGTGCTATCTAGATCTTAAAATGGTTCTTCAGCTGTCCCCATAGGAGAACCCTTTGAAGAATCCTTGTTTGTTCTAGGTAGAACCCTTTTGGTTCCAAGTAGAACTGTTTTGGGTTCCATATAGAACCCTATCCACAAAGGGTTTTACCTGGAACCAAAAAGGGTTCTCCTATGGGGACAGCCGAAGAAACCTTTTGGAACCCTTTTATTTCACTGACAATCTGAAATGGTCCACCCACACAGTGTGGTGAAGAAGGAACAACAGTGCCTCTTCAACCTCAGGAGGCTGAAGAAATTCAGCTTGGCCCCTAAGACCCTCACAAATCTTTACAGATCCACCATTGAGAGCATCCTGTCGGGCTGTATCACCGCCTGGTATGGCAACTGCACCGTCCGCAACTGCAGGGCTCTCCAGAGGGTGGTGCGGTTTGCCCAATGCATCACCGGGGGCACACTGTCTGCCCTCCAGGACAATGTGTCACAGGAAGGGGTGTCACAGGAAGGAAGGCCAGGAAGATCATCAAGGACCTCAGCCACCCGACCCACGGCCTGTTCACCCCACTACCATCCAGAAGGCGAGGTCAGTACAGGTGCATCAAAGCTGGGACGAGAGACTGAAAAACAGCTTCAATCTCAAGGCCGTCAGACTGTTAAATAGTTACCACTAGCTGGTCTCTGCCCAGTACCCTTCCCTCCCGTTCTTCACAGTTGGGATGGTTTTCTTCAGCTTGCAAGCGTTCCCCTTTTTCCTCCAAACATAACGATGGTCATTATGGCCAAACAGTTATTTTTTGTTTCATCAGACCAGATTACATTTCTCCAAAAAGTACGATCTTTGTCCCCATGTGCAGTTGCAAACCGTAGTCTGGCATTTTTATGGCGGTTTAGGAGCAATGGCTTCTTCCTTGCTGCGAGGCCTTTCAGGTTATGTCGATATAGGACTCGTTTTACTGTGGATATAGATACTTTGTACCTGTTTCCTCCAGCATCTTCACAAGGTCCTTTGCTGTTGTTCTGGGATTGATTTGCACTTTTCACACCAAAGTACGTTTATCTCTAGGAAAAGAACGCGTCTCCTTCCTGAGCGGTATGACTGCTGCGTGGTCCCATGGTTTTTATACTTGCGTACTATTGTTTGTACAGATGAACGTGGTACTTCAGGCGTTTGGATATTGCTCCCAAGGATGAACCAGACTTGTGGAGGTCTACAATTTTTTTTCTGAGGTCTTGGCTGATTTCTTTTGATTTTCCCATGGTGTCAAGCAAAGAGGCACTGAGTTTGAAGGTAGGCCTTTAAATACATCCAAATGAATACCTCCAACTGACTCAAATTATGTCAATTAGACTATCAGAAGCTTCTAAAGCCATGACATAATTTTCTGGAATTTTCCAAGCTGTTTAAAGGCACAATCAACTTAGTGTATATAAACTTCTGACCCACTGGAATTGTGATACAGTGAATTATAAGTGAAATAATCTGTCTGTAAACAATTGTTGGAAAAATGACTTGTGTCATGCACAAAGTTGATGTCCTAACCGACTTGTCAAAACTATAGTTTGTTAACAAGACATTTGTGGAGTGGTTGAAAAACGAGTTTCAATGACTACAACCTAAGTGTATGTAAACTTTCGACTTCAACTGTACAATGTATAAATACAGTGCATTCAGTGCATTCAGACACCTTGACTTTTTCCACTTTATGTTACGTTATGGTAGAGTAGCTAGACAGAAACCACTCTTCAGTAAAATGCACATGACAGCCCGCTTGGACTCTCAAACCATGAGAAACAAGATTTTGTGGTCTGATAAAACCAAGATTGAACTCTTTGACCTGAATACCAAGCGTCACGTCTGGAGGAAACCTGGCACCATCCCTACAGTGAGGATTGGTGGTGGCAGCATCATGCTGTGGGGAAACTCCCCAAATACAGGTGTGCCAAACTTGTAGCGTCATACCCAAGAAGACTCAAGGCTGTAATCACTGCCAAAGGTGCTTCAACAAAGTACTGAGTAAAGGATCTGAATACTTATGTAAATGTAATATTTCAGTGTTTTATTTTTCATAAATTTGCAAAAATTCTAAAAACGTCTTTTTGATTTGTCATTATGGGGTATTGTGTAAATTGATGAGGATGTTTCATTTTTTTAAATCCATTTTAGAATTATTGATGTAACGTAAGTCAAGGGGTCTGAATAGTTTCCGAATGCACATATGTACTCTGGACTCTGACATTGTTCGTCCTACTATTTCTATATTTCTTAATTCCGTTATTTTACTTTTTAGATTTGTGTGTATTGTTAGATACTACTGCACTGTTGGAGCTGGGAACACAAGCATTTCGCTACACCCGCAATAACATCTGCTAAATATGTGTATGCGACCAATAACGTTTTATTTTATTTTGATATTTGAGTAACTAAAACACACAAAATCTAAAGGCTAAAAACATTAGGTGACATGGGCTCATTGATCTGGACATTTCTGACAAGTTATAAACAGCTCTCTAAGGTATGCATTGACTGACATGTCAAGAGAAAAACTACCCAGTTTTGAAATTGCATCTTGTGCATTCTACTATTACAACTTTCAAGAGTAAGTTGAACGCCGGGCCGAGTCCCAAAAAAGGGGTGGGGCCCTGTGCCACCCCTGCCGACCCGTCCCACAGTTTGGGAACCACTGTCTTAAGACAATGTAATAATAAGAGTATGTTAATTTGTCCGTAAACATGTGAGTGTGACTCGCCTTATTTGAGCGAACCAAAGTATCCTCAGCTGTCTTACGGTCACAGGTGCTGGCATACCAGGGTTTCTTCAAGACATCTGCACCCTAACAACAACAACAAAAATACAGCAACAAGAAAGTGGGTTTAAAGTCCATGTGGCTCTGAAAATACAGCCTTTACAGTCTCCACAAACTTAATAGTGTATTCATCCATGCATCGTGAACCAGTATTTTGAGCTATGTCATTGTATGTTACATAGTATATAAAATGGTGAAATTCAGGTCAGGTCTTTATCACCTCTTCAGCATCCGTTAACTTGTTTTCAGCTGTGGGTACAGTTCCTCTGTCAGGTTCTGAGAATTAGAGAACAGTGAAGGGAAAAATGTAAAAGTTAAATAATAATTGAATGTTGTATGGACACAGCAGGTCCATTTACATAATACATACATTGTTTGCTATGTTGTTTCCAGTGGAGGCTGCTGAGAGGAGGACGGCTCATAGTTACAGCTGGAATGGAGTCAATGGAACGGTATCAACCACATGGAAACCATATGTTTGATACCATTCCAGTGACTGCATTCCAGCCTTCCTCCTCTCAGCAGCCTCCACTGGTTGTTTCACTTTCAGTGTCAAAGTTATGGTCATCTTTGGTATTTGGTATTTTATTAGGATCCCCATTAGCTGTTGCAAAAGCAGCAGCTACTCTTCCTGGGGTCCACACAAAACATGAAACATAATACAGAATGACATAATACAGAACATCAATAGACAAGAACAGCTCAAAGACAGAATTACATCAATGTTTTGAAAAGGCACACGTAGCCTACATATCAATGCATACACACAAACTATCATGGTCAAATAGGGGAGAGTTGTTGTGCCGCGAGGTGTTGCTTTATCTGTTTTTTAAACCAGGTTTGCTGTTTGTTTGAGCAATATGAGATGGAAGGAAGTTCTCTGCAATTAGGGCTCTATATAATACTGTACACTTTCTTGAATTTGTTCTGGATTTGGTGACTGTGAAAAGACCCCTGGTGGAATGTCTGGTGGGATAAGTGTGTGTGTCAGAGCTGTGTGTAAGTTGACTATGCAAACAATTTGGGATTTTCAACACATTAATGTTTCTTATAAAAATATGAAGTGATGCAGTCAGTCTCTCCTCAACTCTTAGCCAAGAGAGACTGGCATGCATAGTATTTATATTAGCACTCTGATTACAATTAAGAGCAAAACGTTCCGCTCTGTTCTGGTGCTGCAGCACCCTTAGCACCCCTACTTCCCGCGGCTATGGACACAAGTCTCTCAGACCAGTACTTACTTTGAGAGGTAGACATCTGTGGCAGAGGAATCCTGCTGTAGAGAAAACAAGAATATACTGTAATTTGCCAGGACACTGCGGTTTGAATAAACATACGGTGCTGTGGTTACAAACAGCATTCCTTAATTCCAAGATAATTGATATTGGCCTTGTCCCTGGTCTGTTTGTGCTGTCTTGCAAACAGATCTGGGACCAGGCTGGAAAAGAGATATGTGCGTTCAAAATAGTGACTTCTTATGAGGTCATGATGTTTCTTACTTGGCACGTTTGTATTCAGCGGGCTGGGGTGTGGCCGTGGGTTTCTGGGTACTGTGCCTCATGGCCAGTGCTGGGCCTGTCGAAAAGCAGACATAGCAAACGTGTGTGTTACAGTACCCTACTATTATGCAAGTGGAAGACTGCATAAAAGATTTACAACTTTACAACTTGTAATGGATTTTGGTCAATTCATTACATCTTTGAACATCCAATGAAAACAAATGAAGCTTTGATCCAATTGAGCACCCTAATATTTTAGGAATAGTTACCTTCATTTTCCCTGGATGCAATATCTTGCCTCTGAAAATATACAAACATGATCATTCTACATCATTTCCCATAACATTTTGAATTCCAGTAGTTTTTTTTCTCCAAAGGATATTTTACATGTGTCCTACCGGCCTAAAAGGTGGCTTCAATGGCTTCCTAAAATAGAGAGGTTTATGTGAGTTAAGTTATAACTGGAACCAGACCTTTCCGGCACTCTTAATTGAACGAGCGGCCAGCAATTAACAGAAAATAAATTATATATGAATTTACACGACACCTACGTCTCTCTGGGCATTGGTTTGGGAAGCACAGGCAGGGCCTTCTCAGCAGACTTTGTACTGCCACCTAGAAGAACAGAGATGACATACAAAACGTGCACACATACACAGTACTCATAGTATCTGACACTGGGGAGTTCTCTTAAGTAACACAATGCTCTTTTAAGATATTTTCCGCTCTTTTCACTGTTTTAACTTCTATTCATTGTTCTGTACTGTATGTTGTGTCGCGTCTCATGTGTGTGTAACTATATGTAAGCTGCTTTCAGGGCTCACTTGATAATTCATCTCAACGTGAATTATCAGGTTAAATAAAAGATGAATGAATAAATAAATAATCATGGAAATAGCAGAGTAGTGTTGGCAACGGGAATGAGATGGTTCCGTTTTGCGTTAAATACAAACGTTGGCAATCCACTAGATGGCATGATAAGCCAAGTGAAGTAACTACCAATACAGTACTTCATTATGGTTTGAACGTTTAATCATTTGGGCTGATGGTAGTAATATGGATGAATTGCATACTTTCATCTGGATCGCAGACTTCATATTCATCATCTATGGGCTCCTGGATCTGGATGGCAATCACAATACATATAAACGTATATGATTCCCGTGTTGATAATATTCAATGTTTTCTTTACTTTTCTATTATTATCTCATCAAATAAAACTATTTGTGGTCAGGTACAAAGCCTAGATTCTCTTTGGTACAGTAACACTTACTGGGATGGGTGGACATGTCTTTAGGTGCATTCTACAGAGAGAAGATCAAATGTAAATGATTCATGTAAGTGTGACAATGAAACTGAAGGAAACAACCTCATGTTTAGCGAATAGTTTATCTTTAAATGGTTATCATGCGTAAAATCATTTTCCCGGTCTCTTGAATAAGTTGTAGTCGTTATTAGCACCTTGGGCTGGCTCTAGGGGGAAAACCCTGCGCAGGGACTTTGAGTGTGGAAGGTCTGTAAAAAAAAACATGTTAGAAAAAAACAGTCATTTTGGTATCTCATCCATCATTTTAAGTAATGAATATACACTGAGTTTACAAAACACTAAGAACACTGCTCTTTCCATGACATAGACGGATCAGGTGAATCCAGCTGAAAGCTATGATCCCTTATTGATGTCACTTGTTAAATCCACTTCAATCAGTGTAGATGAAGGGGAGGAGATCCAGTTTGTCAAGAACTGCAATGCTGCTGGGTTTGTCACGCTCAACAATTCCCCTGTGTATCAAGAATGGTCCACCACTCAAAGGACATCCAGCCATCATGACACAACCGTGGGAAGCATTGAAGTCAACATGGGCCAGCATTCCTGTGGAACGCTTTCGGACCTTGTAGAGTCCATGCCCCGTCAAATTGACGCTGTTATGAGGGCAAAAGGGGGGTGCAACTCAATATTACGATGTTGTTCCTAATGTTTGATATACTCAGTGTATCTTTAGATATTTCGCAGAGAGGAAATGTTGATCGCATTTGACCCTGTCTGAAAAGTGCTACGATCCCTGAACCAGAACTGACCTGCTCACTGGGGGAGGAGAGTTTTCCTTAAGATAAAAGAGAAAATGGGACACATCAAGGATAATCCTACAGTCATTGCATAGTCATTAACAATACTATTAATTGTAATGTATTGGTTATCAAACCCACCTCAATGTCAGGAACTTCATACACATCTAAAAAAAAGAAAAAAGACTAAGCCTCAAAGTTAGGAATACAGGAGAGCCGGGTTCTAACCCAGTCGTTCACATTAAGCACAATAAATGTATTAAACCCCCCAAAACAATGACATACAGTGGCAAGAAAAAGTATGTGAACCCTTTGGAATTACCCGGATTTCTGCACAAATTTGACGTAAAATTTGATCTGATCTTCTTCTAAGTCACCACAATAGACAAACATAGTGTGCATAAACTAATAATACCCAAATTATTGTATTTTTCTTGTCTATATTGAATACATCATTTAAACATTCACAGTGTAGGTTGGAAAAAGTATGTGAACCCCTTGGCTAATGACTTCTCCTAAAGCTAATTGGAGTCAGGAGTCAGCTAACCTTGAGTCCAATCAATGAGACGAGATTGGAGATGTTGGTTAGAGCTGCCCTGCACTATAAAAAACACTCACAACATTTTAGTTTGCTATTCACAAGAAGCATTGCCTGATGTGAACAATGCCTTGAAGAAAAGAGATCTCAAAAGTTCTAAGATTAAGAATTGTTGACTTGCATAATGCAGGAAATAGTTACAAAAGTATTTCTAAAAGCCTTGATGTTCATCAGTCCACGGTAAGACACATTGTCTATAAATGGAGAAAGTTCAGCACTGTTGCTACTCTCCCTAGGAGTGGCTGTCCTGCAAAGATGATTACAAGAACACAGTGCAGAATGCTCAATGAGGTTAAGAAGAATCCTAGAATGTCAGCGAAAGACTTACAGAAATCTCTGGGACATGCTAACATGTCTGTTGACGAGTCTATGATATGTAAAACACTAAACAAGAATGGTGTTAAAAAAAACTTTGCTGCACGTCTGAGGTTCGCAAAAGAGCACCTGGATGTTCCACAGCGCTACTGGCAAAATATACTCTGGATAGATTAAACTAAAGTTGAGTTGTTTGGAAGGAAGCAACACACCACACTGTGTGTGGAGAAACTATGTGTGGAGAAAAAAAGGCACAGCACAGCACACCAACATCAAAACCTCATTCCCACTGTATAGTATGGTTGAGGGAGCATCATGGTTTGGTGCTGCTTTGCTGCCTCAGGGACAGCTTGCTATTGTCGACAGAAAAATAAATACCCAAGTTTATCAAGACATTATTTAACATTTTTTTAACCCCTTTTTCTCTCCAATTTCATGGTATCCAATTGGTAGTTACAGTCTTGTCTCATCACTGCAACTCCCGTACGGACTCGGGATAGGCGAGGGTCAAGAGCCGTACGTCCTCCGAAACACAACCTAACCAAGCCGCACTGCTTCTTGAAACAATGCCCACTTAACCTGGAAGCCAGCCGCACCAATGTGTCGGAGGAAACACTGTACACCTGGCGACCGTGTCAGCGTGGACTGCCCTCAACTCACCACAAGAGTCACTAGTGCGCAATAGGACAAGGACATCCCTGCCGGCCAAACCCTCCCCTAACCCGGATGACGCTGGGCCAATTGTGTGCTGTCCCATGGGTCTCCCGGTCACTGCCGACTGCGACAGAGCCTGGACACGAACCCAGAATCTCTAGTGGCACAGCTTGCACTGCGATGTAGTGCCTTAGACCACTGCGCCACTCAGGAGGCCTTATCTAGACATTTTGCAAGGCTAAGGCTATCTATCCGCCAATTGAAGCTCAACAGAAATTGGGTGATGCAACAGGACAACAACAAAAAACACAGAAGTAGATCAACAACAGAATGGCTTCAACAGAAGAAAATACCCCTTCTGGAGTGGCCCAGTCAGAGTCCTGACCTCAACCTGATTGAGATTCTGTGGCATGACCTCAAAAGAGGCGTTCACACCAGACATCCCAAGAATATTGCTGAACTGATACAGTTTTGTAAAGAGGAATGGTCCAAAATTCCTCCTGACCATATTGCAGGTCTGAACCACAACTACAGAAAATGTTTGGTTGAGGTTATTGCTGCAAAAAGGAGGGTCAACCAGTTATTAAATCCAAGGGTTCACATACTTTTCCCACCCTGCACTGTCAATGGTTAAACAGTGTTTTCAATAAAGTGACTTAGATGAAGATCAGAAATCCAGGTAATTCCAAAGGATCACATACTTTTTCTTGCAACTGTATATTCAGTGCTCCTGCTGAGATGCAGTTACATACCTGGGCTATTTGAGCGCTCTGGCACAGTCTTAGACATTGAAGGACTGCTCTTTACTGGTTTGCCTCTTCCGTGCATTGGACGGTCTGAAGGAAGTTTACATTTGTATTGTATGTTGACATTGGGGTGTCTTGGTAAGGTTTGTCTGACAGTGATTGGCAACAGATGAACATGTGTAGTGGGTTTCATGACACCTGTATTTTGAAGACAATATAATTGACGCACATAGTGCACTTGGTCTTATTTCCAGTGTCAGATTTTTATTTGATTTTATTTTATTTCACCTTTATTTAACCAGGTAGGCTAGTTGAGAACAAGTTCTCATTTTCAACTGCTACCTGACCAAGAATAAAGCAAAGCAGTGCGTCACAAACAACAACACAGAGTTACACATGGAATAAACAAACATACAGTCAATAAAACAATAGAAAAAGTCTATATACAGTGTGTGCAAATGAGGTAAGATAAGGAAGGTAAGGCAATAAATAGGCCATAGTGGTGAAATAATTACAATATGGTAATTAAACACTGGAGTGAAAGATGTGCAGAAGATGAATGTGCAAGTAGAGATACTGAGGTGCAAAGGAGTAAAATAGATCAAATAAATAACAGTATGGGGATGAGGTAGTTGGATGGGCTATTTACAGATGGGCTATGTAGAGGTGCAGTGATCTGTGAGCTGCTCTGACAGCTGGTGCTTAAAGTTAGAGAGGGAGATATGAGTGTCCAACTTCAGTGATTTTTGCACTTCGTTCCAGTCATTGGCAGCAGAGAACTGGAAGGAAAGGTGGCCAAATGAGGATTTGGCTTTGGGGGTAACTAGTGAGATATACCTGCTGGAGCGCGTGCTACGGGTGGGTGCTGCTATGGTGACCAGTGAGCTGAGATAAGGGGCATTACCTAGGAAAGACTTATAGATGACCTGGAGCCAGTGGGTTTAGCGGCGAATATGAAGAGAGGGCCAGCCAACGAGAGCGTACAGGTCGCAGTGGTGGGTAGTATTTGGGGCTTTGGTGACAAAACAGATGGCACTGTGATAGACTGCATCCGATTTGCTGAGTAGTGTTGGAGGCTATTTTGTAAATGACATCGCCGAAGTCAAGGATCGGTAGGATAGTCATTTTTACGACGGTATGTTTGGCAGCATGAGTGAAGGATTCTTTGTTGAGAAATAGGAAGCCGATTCTAGATTTAATTTTAGTTTGGAGATGCTTAATGTGAGTCTGGAAGGAGAGTTTACAGTCTAAACAGACACCTAAGTATTTGTAGTTGTCCACATATTCTAAGTCAGAACCGTCCAGAGGTGGATCAGAGAATCACCAGCAGCAAGAGCGACATCCTTGATGTATACAGAGAAGAGAGTCGGCCCGAGAATTGAACCCTGTGGCACCCCCATAGAGACTGCCAGAGGTCCGGACAACAGACCCTACAATTTGACACACTGAACTCTATCTGAGAAGTAGTTGGTGAACCAGGCGAGACAGTCATTTGAGAAACCAAATTGAGTCTGCCGATAAGAATGTGATGATTGACAGAGTCGAAAGCCTTGGCCAGGTCGATAAATACAGCTGCACAGTATTGTCTTTTATCGATGGCAGTTATGATATCGTTTTGGACCTTGAGCGTGGCTGAGGTGCACCCATGACCAGCTCGGAAACTAGATTGCATAGTGAAGAAGGTATGGTGGGATTCGAAATGGTTGGTGATCTGTTTGTTAACTTGGCTTTCGAAGACCTTAGAAAGGCAGGGTATGATAAATATTGGTCTGTAGCAGTTTGGGTCTAGAGTGTCTCCCCTTTGAATAAGGGGATGACCGCGGCAGCTTTCCAATCTTTGGGGATCTCAGACAATATGAAAGAGAGCTTGAACAAGCTAGTAATAGGGGTTGCAACAATTTCGGTGGATAATTTTAGAAAGAGAGGGTCCAGATTGTCTAGCCCGGCTGATTTGTAGGGGTCCAGATTTTGCAGCTCTTTCAGAACATCAGCTATCTGGATTTGGGTGAAGGAGAAATGGGGGAGGCTTGGGCAAGTTGCTGTGGGGTTGCAGGTCTGTTGACCGGGGTAGGGGTAGCCAGGTGGAAAGCAGGGCCAGCCGTAGAAAAATGCTTATTGAAATTCTCGATTATCGTGGATTTATCGGTGGTGACAGTGTTTCCATGCCTCAGTGCAGTGGGCAGCTGGGAGGAGGTGCTCTTATTCTCCATGGACTTTACAGTGTCCAGAACTTTTTGGAGTTTGTGCTACAGGATGCAAATTTCTGTTTGAAAAAGCTAGCCTTTGCTTTCCTAACTGCCTGTATATATTGGTTCCTAACTTCCCTGAAAAGTTGCATATCGCGGGGGCTATTCGATGCTAATGCAGTACACCACAGGATGTTTTTGTGTTGGTCAAGGGCAGTCTGGTTTGGAGTGAACAATGGGCTATATCTGGTCCTGGTTCTACATTTTTTGAATGGGGCATGCCTATTTAAGATGGTGAGGAAAGCACTTTTAAACAATAACCAGGCATCCTCTACTGACGGAATGAGGTCAATATCCTTCCAGGATACCCGGGCCAGGTCGATTAGAAAGGCCTACTCGTTGAAGTGTTTTAGGGAGCGTTTGATAGTGATGAGGGGTGGTCGTTTCACTGCAGACAGATTAAGGACGCAGGCAATGAGGCAGTGATCGCTGAGATCCTGGTTGAAGACAGCAGAGGTGTGTTTGGAGGGCAGGTTGGATAGGATGATATCTATGAGGGTGCCCGTGTTAATGGATTTGGGGTTGTACCTGGTAGGTTCATTGATAATTTGTGTGAGATTGAGGGCATCAAGCTTAGATTGTAGGATAGCCTGGGTGTTAAGAATGTCCCAGTTTAGGTCACCTAACAGCATGAGCTCTGAATTCACATATGGTGTCCAGGGGGCGAAAAGTGGTCTATAGCAAGTGGCAACGGCGAGAGACTTGTTTCTGGAAAGCTCAAATTGTTTGGGCACAGACCTGGATAGTAAGACAAAACTCTGCAATAGATTGCAACTCCGCCCCCTTTGGCAGTTCTATCTTGGCGGAAAATGTTATAGTTAGGAATGGACATTTCAGGGTTTTGGTGGTCTTCCTAAGCCAGGATTCAGACACGGCTAGGACATCTGGGTTGACAGAGTGTGCTAAAGCAGTGAATAAAACAAACTTAGGGAGGAGGCTTCTGATGTTAACATGCATGAAACCAAGGCTTTTACGGTTACAGAAGTCAACAAATGAGAGTGCCTGGGGAATGGGAGTGGAGCTAGGCACTGCAGGGCCTGGATTAACCATACATCACCAGAGGAACAGAGGAGGAATAGGATAAGGGTATGGCTAAAGGCTGTAAGAACTGGTCATTTTGTACATTCGGAATAGAGAGTAAAAGGAGCAGGTTTCTGGGCGCGGTAGAATAGATTTAAAGCATAATGTACAGACAAAGGTATGGTAGGATGTGATTACAGTGAAGGTAAACCTATGCATTGAGTGACGATGAGAGAGATATTGTCTCTAGAAACATAATTTAAACCAGATGAGGTCACCGCATGTGTGGGAGGTGGAACTAAAGGGATTCATTTATTGGAATAACTTACTAGCAGGAGGTTCATCTGTGGGGTCTATATAGTTGTCTTCATCGTCACTTTTTGGGATGACGTAGTCTTCCTAAAGAGAGCAGATCATACAATGTGTCAAGAAAAATATGAGGCAAAGAATCTGTCAATATGCTGTCATAAATGTATGAAGATAACTTATTGTCATGACAACAGAAACCAACAAGAATAATTCTTCTTTTGCCTAACAACTACACAGTACTTCATTGTCGTCCTGCTGGTTAGGTTTGGGGGGAAATGATGGTGATGGTCTGGTGGGTTTTGGTAGGCAGATGGGCTTCCTGGGTGGGTGGTTTGGCCTGTCACGGCAGCTGTCTGAAAAAAAAGAAGCAAAATCAGAAACAGGACATCAGTATTTGCCTAACGCAACAACACACTGTCTTTGTGTTTGTCACAGTGCACTGACTAGTGGCTTTCATCAGCACAAAGATCTATGAGTGGTGTCTCAACAAGCCAAGTGTGAGTGAGTATGTGCGTGCGTGCATGCCCGCATGGATGCGCATGCATGTGTGTGGCAGAGTGGAAGAGTTCTCACCTACGTAGTCCCCCCTGGGGAAGCAGGCAGATGAGGTGGAGGTGAAGACGCTCTGACTGGGAGGAGGCTCATAGCTATCATCCTGCTCCCCTTGAGGTTCCTCATAAGTGTCACTATCCTGCAACATCATAATATTGTTAAGACGCTCAGCCCCACAGCTTTGTGGGATGGAAAGCTTCTGACAGAAGTCAAATGACTGTGGAAAACAATGTCAGTTGCAAGATTCTTTTAGAAACGTTATAATATTGTAGTGTTTTAGAATCAGTAAAGCATGTGGATCGAACTCACAAACTCATTTTCAGACCACTGTTCACCATCCAAGTCATCACCTGTATAGAGAAGTATCAAATAAGGGCCCCGCATGATGCAAAGTCATTGGAAATTACAATATTGTGAAGACATGCATGATAGCTTCCGAATCATATTCTGAACATATTGGCCGAAAATACTGCTGGCCAATCTCACTATTATATACAGTACTTCAAGGGCTACATTGTGAGAATAGAAGAAAGGTCTTACCTTGATAGTCTCTTACAGGTACTTTTGGAGCTGATTTGTTTTTAAATCTGCAGTACAGAAAGACCAGTTAGGAGTTGAAGTCAAAAGTTTTAGAAACAAGAATGGACTTGACCAAGAGTGTAACTTCTTTTAGACCTTACACTTTGGGCCTGAAGAGTGATTGTACACGTCAAAGGTACCCCTCTCAGTTATGCCTCGTAACGCAACTTGCTCATTTTGAAACCTATGTACTTTTTTCATCATCTATCACACTAAATACCTTCCTGTGTTGTGCCAGTGGATGGTCCCTTTTCAAGAAAGGAAAGTGAGAGAAGAGCCATCTGTCCTTCTGCTTGTCTATTTTCAGCTTGAAGGACTACTTATGTTTTTCTAAAAGTTGAAGAAAGAGGAATAACCAACTTTCACCACAAAAACCATTGATGAAAATATAACTGCGAGCAGCAATGAACAAGGTTCACAGGATAACAGAAACTGACACAAGATCAGTTAGATGACAAGTCAATCATGTAGGAACCATCTTCCCTTATGTGCAATCATGAGTCTTAAGTACAAAATCTGGATTGAATCTGATGTATGGTTCACGAGAAAAATATGATTTTGTGCATTAGTGTTAAATATGAGTTGTTCATAGTTTCCTTGTTTTTTTGAGATATCAATACCAAATTCAAATCAAATCAAATTGTATTCGTCACATGCACCGAATGTAACAGATGTAGACCTTACAGTGAAATGCTTGCTCACAAGCCCTTTACCACCAATGCAGTTTTAAGAAAAATACGTGAAAAAATAAGTACATTTTTATTTTACAAATTAAAGACTGCAGTAAAATAAACAGTAACGAGACTATATACAGGGGTACCGGTACAGAGTCAAAGGTAATATGTAATATGTATGTAGAGTTAAAGTGACTATGCATAGATAACAAGTAGCAGCAGCATATAATGCAAATGCAAATAGTCTGGGTAGCCATTTGATTAGCTGTTCAGGAGCTAGACTTGATGCTCCGGTACCGCTTGCCGTGCGGTAGCAGAGAGAACAGTCTATGACTAGGGTGGTTGGAGTCTTTGACAATTTTTAGGGCCTTCCTCTGACATCGCCTGGTATAGAGGTCCTGGATGGCAGGAAGCTTGGCCCCAGTGATGTATTGGGCCGTACGCACTACCCTCTGTAGTGCCTTGCGGTCGGAGGCCGAGCAGTTGCCATACCAGACAGTAAAGCAACTACTCAGGATGCTAATGATGGTGCAGCTGTATACATTTTTGAGGATCTGAGGACCTATGCCAAATCTTTTCGGTCTCCTGAGGGGGAATAGGCTTTGTCGTGCCCTCTTCACGACTGCCTTGGTGTGTTTGGACCATGATAGTTTGTTGGTGAAATGTACACCAAGGAACTTAAAGCTCTCAACCTGCTCCACTACAGCCCTGTCGATGATAATGGGGGCATGCTTGGTCCTCCTTTTCCTGTAGTCCACAATCATCTACTTTGTCTTGATCACGTTGAGGGAGAGGTTGTTATCCTGGCCCCACACAGCCAGGTCTCTGATCTCCTCCCTATTGGCTGTCTCATCGTTGTCGGTGATCAGGCCTACCACTGTTGTGTCGTTGGCAAACTTAA
Source organism: Salmo trutta (assembly GCF_901001165.1). NCBI lineage: Eukaryota > Metazoa > Chordata > Actinopteri > Salmoniformes > Salmonidae > Salmo > Salmo trutta. The sequence continues at coordinate 26,803,824 of NC_042961.1, read as the reverse complement.
TGATGGTGTTGGAGTTGTGCCTGGCCATGCAGTCATGAGTGAACGGGGAGTACAGGAGGGGACTGAGCATGCACCCCTGAGGGGCCCCTGTGTTGAGGATCAGCGTGCCGGATATGTTGCTACCTACCCTTACCACCTGGGGTCTGGCCTGTCAGGAAGTCCAGGATCCAGTTGCAGAGGGAGGTGTTTAGTCCCAGGGTCCTTAGCTTAGAAATGAGCTTTGAGGGCACAATGGTGTTGAATGCTGAGCTGTAGTCAATGAATAGCATTCTCACACAGGTGTTCCTTTTGTCCTGGTGGGAAAGGGCAGTGTGGAATGCATTAGAGATTGCATCATCTGTGGATCTGTTGGGCGCTATGCCAATTGGAGTGGGTCTAGGGTTTCTGGGATAATGGTGTTGTTGTGAGCCATGACCAGCCTTACAAAGCAATCCATGGCTATAGACGTGAGTGCTACGGGTCGGTAGTCATTTAGGCAAGTTACCTTAGTATTCTTGGGCACAGGGACTATGGTGGTCTACTTGAAACATGTTGGTATTACAGACAGGTTGAAAATGTCAGTGAAGACACTTGCTATTTGGTCAGCGCATGCTTGGAGTACACGTCCTGGTAATCCGTTTGGCCCTGCGGCTTTGTGAATGTTGACCTGTTTAAAGGTCTTACTCACATCGGCTATGGAGAGCGTGATCACACAGTCGTCCGGAACAGCTGATGCTCTCATGCCTGCTTCAGTGTTGCTTGCCTCGAAGCGAGCATAGAAGTAATTTAGCTTGTGCGGTAGGCTCGTGTCACTGGGCAGCTCATGGCTGTGCTTCCCTTTGTAGTCTGTAATAGTTTGCAAGCCCTGCCACATCTGACGAGTGTCAGAGCCTGTGTAGTACGATTCAATCTTAGTCCTGTATTGACGATTTGCCTTTTTGATTGTTCGTAAGAGGACATAGCAGGATTTCTTATGAGCTTTCGGGTTAGAGTCCCGCTCCTTGAAAGCGGCATCTCTACCCTTTAGCTCAGTGCGGATGTTGCCTGTAATCCATGGCTTCTGGTTGGGGTATGTACAGTCACTGTGGGGACGACGTCATCAATGCACTTATTGACGAAGCCAATGACCAATGTGGTGTACTCCTCAATGTCATCGGAAGAATCCCGGAACATAGTCTGTGCTAGCAAAACTGTCCTGTAGCTTAGCATCTGCTTCATCTGACCACTTCTTTATTGACCGAGTCACTGGTGCTTCCTGCTTAAGTTTTACCTTGTAAGCAGGAATCAGGAGGATAGAATTATGGTCAGATTTGCCAAATGGAGGGTGAGGCAGAGCTTTGTACGCGTCTCTGTGTGTGTAAAGGTGGTCTAGTGTTTTTTTTCCCTCTGGTTGCACATTGAACATGCTGATAGAAATTAGTTAAAACAGATTTCAGTTTCCCTCCACTCGCCATCGGACCCTTACAAGGCACCCCTACCTACGTCGCAGATATCTTCATCTCTTTCTCCTGCGAATGACGGGGATGAGGGCCCTGTCGGGTGTCTGAAGTAAATCCTTTGCGTCCAACTTGTTAAAGAAAAAATCTTCTTCCAGTACGAAGTAAGTAATTGCTGTCCTGATATCTAGAAGCTCTTTTCAGTCATAAGAGACGGTGGCAGTAACATTATGTACAAAATAAGTTACAAATAACGCGAAAAAACACACACAATAACACAATTGGTTTGGTGGACCGTAAAACGTCAGCCATCTTTTCCGACGCCATTGTATTGTTCAGTGTGGTTCATTTTAGTGATGTCCATGATAGCGTCCATTCAAGTTGATAGGCAACTGTGGAGTGGATTTACAGTGGTTTAAATGGACACATAAAATATTTTTGATTTGTAAATAATAACTCAGACATCTTTTGATCAATCCTTTAGCTTTTCTCAAACTAAGTTAAGACATGTACCATGGGCCTACATTCTTCTACATTTGGTGACATTTGGTCCTATGGTTCATGAGAAGAAGCATATTAGGTATAGTGTGGCCATCTTTGAATGCATCAGCATGATTTTCTCAACTCTTTAGGGACTATTGTGATGAGTCCAAAGAACATATTTGGAGTGAATCTGACTTTCAGTCCATGAGAAGATTTTGAATTATTATGTTAATCATTAGCGTTACATAGACAAAAAAGTAAATTTTTAATAGTTCCCTTATTTTTTGAGATTTCAATGCCAAACTTAACATGGTTCATCATGTATTTGATGAACCCAAATTTGGTGTTATTTGGACTTACGGTTCATGAGTAGAAGTTTTTCAAAAGTAAACAAAATCAAATCAAATCAAATCAAAGAATTTTGGTCACATACACATGGTTAGCAGATGTTAGTGCGAAATGCTTGTGCTTCTACTTCCGACAGTGCAGCAATATCTAACAAGTAATCTGACAATTCCACAACAACTACCTAATATACACAAATCTAAGTAAAGGAATGGAATAAGAAAATATACATATAAATATATGGATGAGCAATGACCGAGTGGCATAGGGAAGATGCAATAGATGGTATAAAATACAGTATATACATATGAGATGAGTAATGCAAGATATGTAAACATTATTAAAGTGGCATTATTAACAAAATTATATAAGAATAACAATAGATTTCACAGCTTCGCTCTGCTGTGAACCCCTAATAATACCATGTGAGCGCACTGCACTCTCAGCTGAACTGAGCTAAATTGAGCTGAGATGTAGGTAGTTCCACTACACACCTCTGTTCTTGTTCCCACCTATAGAGATGCAACATGGGACTGGACTCTCATTCCTCTGTACTGCATTTCAGATAAATGCCTACTGCTCCAGGCAGTGTAATGTATAACAGAAAATATTGAACTATGGGCACAACTGGTGTCCCTGCTAACTTGTGGGTAACAGAGAATAGCGTTGAGTAATGCTCTCTGTGTATGTAGTGTGTCAAACATTTATTTGAATAGACTGACCTTCTCAGCCTGTTCAGGATACTGCCATCATTCTTCTTGATATCCTGGACCATCTTCTGAAGCTGGCTGGAAGACACGTTTAAAGCTTCTCATTAAAGTTATCCTAATATATTCAACAACAACCATGTAATGTTCATGAACGTAAATACAGGACATAACTATTACTACAATTTGGAAGCAATAACAGGTGCTAGACAAAGTGTTATAGCTCACACATGTATGTTAATACTAGATATGGCGTAGTCTAAATATATGGCTCTGGCCGAGTTTATTGAAGGCTGCGGAACACTGAAAATATGTAAACTTCAACATGGAATTAAACCTTTCAGAATCAACTTTCCATGTTGGCTAGCACATGGAGATGAAGATTAACTGTAGTTCTGAGTCAAGTACACACCCATACACACTAGAACTTACTTACTCACTGTAGCCTACGTGCAATTACAGATTGAGGGCATGAGAGAGACAGGTGTGAGACGTGTAATTACAGTAACATCCACATTAGTCAGCCTTCTCTTACCACATTCCCTCTCCCTTTCAAATTTTGCATCACAAGCACTTTTTTACATTTATGTAACAGCCACCCAGCTCCTTCATAAAGAAAATACTATACAATAAACCCATTTTTACTGTTTAACTTAATCTAGATGCAACATTTGATCCAAAAAAATGTTGTCGCCTACAATAAGCTATTGTTGGGCAAATCTATTCTTGTGAGCATGGCAGAAAATAATTGAACATATGTACAATATTATAAATGGTTGGCACTTTGTGCATATAATTATACTTTATATTTACTGTAGGTATTTCTTTACTTGCCAGTTTCCACTATGTCATCATAGCCATTGAAACATAGTCAGAATTTAGGTTGTTCTGATCACAAAGGTTAACCATTAAACATCTTTCCCAGTTTTACAAATACATTGCCCAACATAGAAATATGGGTATCTCTTACCGAAGTTTTACAGTTGCAGGAGCTGTGAACTTGTTAAATGTATCCATATATTAATGAGGCAATTGACCAGAGAGGCCACCTTCTGCGTCTAGCTACTATCCAGCTCAATGTTTGCGTTGTGAATGAACTCACTGGCATTGGCTGCCTGTCTAAAATTACTCTACTGAACAAGTCATGCAGCAATCAGTGATCATAGCGGAGGGAAAAAATAACACCTCTGCAAGAACAATCACTTCTCCTTTCCATTCCACGAGTTTGACCACACTATTTTGCAGTATATTGTTGTGGGTGAAACTCTCCTTGAAATGTCTTTCTCCTTCATGATCAATTTGAACAGAGCGCTATTTCCCATAATGCTTCCAAACGAGTTTCGCACAACCCAGGGCCGGCCCTAGCCTTTTTGGGGTCCTAAGTGAGATTTGGATTGCCCCCCTAAAATGTAACCAAACCACCGCGGGCTGGATTTGACCTGATTTAGAGTCTGGTGTTTGAGGGAGTTTGTAACTTGTAAAGGCTGGCTTACAATTTACTTTTGAAAGTTGTAATAGTAGAATGCACGAGGTGCGATTTCGAAATTGGGTAGTGCATCATCATCAGTTTTCCTCTTTTCATGTCAGTCATTGCGTACCTTAGAGAGCTATTTATAACTTGTCGGAAAGGTCCAGATGAACTAGCCCATGTCAGCTAACATTTTTATTAGCTAGGTTTTTTAGCCCGTATATTTTGTTGTCATGTCTGAGTCACTCAAATATTACATGAAGAAACATTAGACATGACAAATAAAGGTGAAATAAATAAATAAATAATGGCAAAATGTATAGAATTGCAAGAGTTCCCCAATGCTGGAAGGGGGGCTTGCGTGAAAAAGTACCACAAGGCCCCACAAAGTTATCTTATCTGTTCTTATAGTTAATAATAGGAGGGAGTGAATATGATGACAATTCTGTTTTCTGTGTCATTGGGACTGACACAATAACATTCCCACCAGACAACTTGGCAGTTTATAAAGGGAAATATCGCCCCCTGCTGTGAACACCCTCTGATCAGCCAGCACAGTAAACAGAGAGTCTTGAATTATCTGAGGAACTGTGGTGAACCAACTGTGATTGCTCAATAGATGGAAACACCCAATGGTTGCTAAAATACTGAGTAAACATTCTCCAAAGCCACTGTTCAAAAGTGTAACAGATTGCCTGATGCTTTCACTGTGCAATGTACAGGCTCAGTCTGTTGGGTATGAGGGAATATTTTCAATAAGGGTTCTAGTCAGGTTTCCAGCATTGTTATTAGGCTCAATTTGCAGTGGAACATATGTGTGATTGAACTTGCAAATTACATGGGTTGAATTGAATTGAATTTATTTTGGGCAACAGACATACAACAAAATGCACAATATGGACCCAGAGGATATCACTTGAAAGCCTACAGTTCACTGTAGGCTACTGTATCAATGATCAAAGTAAAATAGTTCATGTTCCAATTTTCAGGGGTTTGAATTGTTAGACTGTTCTGTTTCTATTTGTGGGGTAATGTGTTCTGTCAACTTGCAAGGCAACACAAATGTGATAACATGAACATTGAACCTGTTCAGGACCTCTGTGAACTTCTACCCACTAGCCTCAAGCCTACCATTATGAGCAGAAATTAGACATAGGCTATAGTACACAATTGTTACTCCTAAGCAAGTACGGTTTCTGTTTATGGTTTACGTACCTTGTCAGTTGACTCATGTTACTTATTCAGTAGAGTAGCTATATCTGGAGCTGTGGTTAGTTTGCCAGGAAGTGTATTGACAATAGTAACTACAGTATTTAAACACTAGCAGATCCTGATCAGAAGGGGAGGCCATTTTGCATTTCCCTCTAAAGCTCTGGCTCCCTAATAATCCATACGTTTCTTCATCAGATATCAAACAAACCAAACAAGAGAAACACTGAAACAGGGCAAGGAAATCATGAGCACGTGTGAGGCTCAATTCTGGAATTGCTTATGCAACTTCCTATTTGCAAAAGTTTATGATTAACTACATGAAAACGGGAACTCATAAGGAAAGAGTTAATAAATGTATTAGCCTACTAAAATAGACTGAACATTTTCCCTTCAGAGGGCGCACCTACACACCTACACATGCACTCGCGCATGCACGCATGCACGCACACAAACACACACCCACACATGCACGCACACACACACACCTGCTTTGCAGTGCTCTCTTGGTACTCACCTCAAAGGCCTCAGCTATCTGCTGTGTTCACATGAGGGAAGAACACAAGAGAGGAGGACAGAGAGAGTAGCATGTGAGGGAAGAGAGACCAGAGAGAAATAGAAGAGAGGGTTACTCACGGCTGGTGGATGAGGCTGAACCTGCTCATATCACTGTCAGACAGATTCTGTTAAAGTAGAAGAAGCAGAAAAATACAAGATAATTATACGGTTTTAACAAATCTGTGTGTTCTTTACAAGTCGTCTCTTTCATACGGTAACTGAATGGTTCTTATGTTGGGTTTTGCAAAATAACATTACAATCTGTAATTCAGTTTTACACAACATGTTGCGCCGGTTATGGAATGTATCACTTCGCAGCTTACACCAGATGGCAGCATGACGCTAAAACAGCCAAAAGCCTTTGAAGCGTGCCTGCTTTTAATAAGAAAATGATTGTTATTTTATGGCCCTACTTGTGTACCCTTGATCCGGTGCAGATTGCACTCAATCTTATTTTGTCCCTAATTTGATTACTAAATATATCATTCCAGTGCCCTGTGACATTACCTATTGAAAAAACGACAATGATGTCTCTGAATGTCTACTCACGTCCCTCAATAAATTGTATTTTCATGGTTCTCTTTGAAGGGAAGCAGTTGCCCTGAATTCCAGAGTAAAATTACACAGAAAATAAAATATGCTCTAAATCATGCTAAATTATGTATTTCTCTCTTCATTCATAATTGATTGCTTCAGGGTCCTCCTTTGGTCTCACTCGCTCTCCTTTCTTGTTATCCCTTGCTTGCATTAGGTTGAATTGATTTTCAGCATAATGAACTTTAGTACGCAGGTTCACGATTGAATCGTCTGTAAATCAGTCAGATTCCTTAATATGAGAGGCATCACCTTCCTCACAGAGAAACGGACCTCCGCACACATCAAGGTGCACACTTGATCATTTCACTCACTTATAGGAGGAAAAACGTCTCCACCTAAATTCAGGCTTAACTTTTTGACACTGAATAAAATATCAAATATTTCGCCTGAGTGCCTTTGCATATGCTTCTCCCAGATTGAATTATTTATGGCAAGTTTCTCCTGGTGTTTGAATGAAACACAATAGGCCCTATGCCCTGAAACCACTCCTGCATATTGAAGACCAGCAGTCCCCACTACAGAAGACACTAGAGTTTCTTCACTCCGCAGGACCTCAAAGCTCATATTCTAACTAGGTTTTGAAGACTTGTTTGAAATCTAAATCAGCTCGAGGAAAGAGAGAGAGGTGGAACCACAGTCTGACCCAGCCTGCCCTCCACCTAAAATCAACATAGCAACTCAACTTTCTTCATTTAGCACTCTGCCAAGGAAGTACGGGAGGATCTCAGACCTCAATGATAGTGTTGTTAACTCCCTGTGTTACAAGACACTTGCCTTCTCTCCAACCACATCTCCCCAACCACATCTCCCATGCCTCACATACTAAAATAACCCTCTGCTGAGTGAAGTAAGGCACTCCACATCACCACCATATAAAGTACATGGAGGAATCTTGAAGTGCTACAGCTTCAAACACCATCCAGGACTTGCTACTACCCACACATGATGTGGAAAGACTGACCCTCTGCTGTCCTGCCCTCCGTTGTGCCTGTGGAGATATGATGATATGTCATATGGGAAACATGAGAGAAAAGACCTGCTCACTTTCTGAGAGCTGCATGCACAGCCAACCATAATATGTCAATATGTCATATTATGGTTAAGGCTATTAATACCACATGAATATGCAAATCCATCTAAAGTCACCCGCAGCACCTACACAGGCTGACATACAGAGGTCATGCAGCACGGCAAGCGCAGGTCCTCTCTGCCCTTCTATGCAATACCAAAAAGTGCTGTATTTGTAATGATATTGGAACCCTTATTGGTTCTATATAGAACCTTTTTTAAATGGTTCTTTATAGAACCTTAGAAAAATGTTATCTATAGCACCATAAAGACTCCATTTAGAACCCTATGAGCATGGTTCATTATATAACCTAAAACAATGGTTTCTATATGGCACTAAAAAGGATAGGCTGTCAATATGAGCCAAAGAACCCTTATTTGGAACTATATAGAACAATATACTATATAGAACAATTTTTACTTAAAAGTTGCTACACATTTTTAAGTGTGTACGCTAGCAACATGGACACGGGTCTTTCTATAAATCATGGGGCCAATGTGTGACATTGGGATACACATTTCAAAATGGTTTAAAACAAAAATATTTTTTATACAGTTCCACATGTGTACTTTTGAGGAATAAAAGTGAATATATGCAAATTGGCCCATAACTACAACCTATACAAGAACAAAGGCCTAGGACTATACATCCTTTAAGCAGGGTTCATACAGACATTGGCAAGTCAAATTCAAGGACTTCCTGGGAACTTTTCATGCACTTAATTGTAATTTTCAAAGGACCTCAATGTTATACAATTGTTTGTAGTATTTATATAATTGAAACATACAGGGCCTTATATAGAACCCCCCTCCCCCAAAACATCATGCAAAAAGTGTAAAAGAAAAAGTAGGCCATTACCACTTTAATAATAATTCAATTATTATGACATTTTAAAATATGTGAGAATAATGTGGACATTGCTTGACTAAATAGATTGGATACATGCAGACAACACATAATAGACCCATGAATAGCAGTAGCATTAATCTCACCGCTGCTGTTTTACAATGAGAAAGTTAGCAAGTATGATTTATTTTTTAGAAACATATTTTTTTCACAACATTTGTGCACTGGGCCTTTGCTAGACATGTATTAGTAGATTGAAAATGTTTTCAACATTGCTTTTTCAATCTTATTTATTCTTTTGGATTTGTGTGCCTATGAAATAACGTTTTCACCACTTCTCACTGGGGCAGCAGGTAGTCAAGTGGATAGAGTGTTGGACTAGTAACGGAAAGGTTGCAAGATCGAATCCCCGAGCTGACAAAGTAAAAATCTGTAGTTCTGCCCCTGAACAAGGCAGTTAACCCACTGTTCCTAGGCTGTTATTGAAAATAGGAATTTGTTCTTAACTGACTTGCCTAGTTAAATAAAAGAGACAAAATGTTAGGAAATAACACTGCATTTCTGAGCTCTCTATACACAACAAACTGTCCAACAGCTAGAACCAGGGTCATGTTTATTTTAACTGATTAACGCTTAATAATAAGATATAATGACAAACTTCAATCTCATACATTTTACGACAGAAAGTCATGCTTTATGTCATACGATTTCGGACAAATCCGTCAAGACACCAACCATGATAAACACAAGTTTAACATACGTTTTAAATCAACTCGTGAATTTGATTGAATATAGCTATGATCCCCCTTCATATCTTAATGTAATGACGCACACGTTTTTTTGTTCAGATTATTATCAATGACTTATCAATAGCTGTAACATGTTGTCCAGTGTAGGAAATCCTCACTGGTACCCTAGTTTATAGAAAGAACCAGATGGTCCGTATGTAGATCTACTCCACCAAGCCTCTACTATGGTAGACTGCAGCTCCACCTTACCTAACACCCTGGACCCACTCCAATTTGCATACTGCCCCAACAGATCCATGGATGGAGCAATCGCCATTGCTCTACACACTGCCCTATCCCACCTGGACAAGAGGAACACCTGTGTGAGAATGCTGTTCATGAACTACAGCTCAGCGTTCAACACTATAGTCCCCTCCAAGCTCGACACTAAGCTCAAGGCCCTGGGTATGAACCTCTGCAACTGGATCCTGGACTTCCTGACAAGCAGACCCCAGGTGGTGAGGGTAGACAACATCACAGCCATGCTGACCCTAAAAGTGGTCCCCCAGGGGTGCGTGCTCAGCCCCCCCCCCCCCCCCCCCGTACTCCCTGTACACCCATGACTGTGTGGCCATGCACGACTTCAACACAATCATTAAGTTTGCCGATGAAAAGACAGTGGTGGGCAAACTATGGAGCTTGAAAAAAAAGGTTTACATGAGTCTTAGCTGAACCCAGGTGTTCTGACTAGATCAATAAATGCCAGATCAATCAATACATGTTGGCCTATGTGCATGCTTTAGATCTGGCCTGGTAACCCCCACATCAAAAGCGAATCCTTTGAAACATTAATGACTTTGATTGATTCACCTTGAAATCCCCATTGACCTTATTTGGGGGAGTTAAAACTAGCTTGGAGGCATAGACGGACAACTTGAAAGTAAATGTTCAGTTTATCAAAATCCCTCATACGTAGTATTGCTGTGGTATCCTACCTCCAAATGAAAGCTGTGCAAGGTCACTGAATAATGTATAGAAAACTAGATACAGTAGCAAAGCTCACATAATAAAATCCTTAGATGACAAGAACTCCTTAGTCATTGCCATGACGAATGACTTTTCAGCATGTTATCTAGATCAGGCCCACCACCTAGACTAGCAGCTCACCCAGAATGCAGAACACGTGAATAAACAATTCACACCTTCGAACAGGTAAATCCTTCACTAACAGTGATTATAGGCTACACCTTAACGGTATTGCACACTTTACATTACAATAGCCAATACTTAACTTGTTTGTGAAAACAAAGGTATCATTTGTATAAACATTAGCGTTTCTCATATAAAATTAAAACACAGGAGAAACCAAATAAAGAGGCCTACCTAGAAGCTTGTTCAACAGCGGTGGTGAGTAGGCCTAGTTGGTGATACCAAACAAAAGACCAAATGGTAAATATTTATTTATAGCTAAATGATAATGCGAATCAGACTCTGGCGTTGGTGTTCACTCAATGTAGGGACTAGCAATAGCATATAGCAAGAAATGTTTGTACAAAACAATCGTCTGTTCATGTGGCGAGAAATGGAGGGAAATGTCCCACAATGTTACTACTTCCTGTAGCGCTGTGGTATTCTCAAAGTGGAAGTTGATTTGATGCCTCACTACTTATGTCATTGTGGGAAGTAAAGGTGGAGATTTAAAAAATATATATAATTGGTCACTTCCTGTAAACTTTCACCATAATCTGTCAACTTGACTGTTGCTTTACCCTGTCTCATACGCTCAGCATACTGCTGGAAAATCCATTATGTCCATTATGTATTTCGAAAGGATTGGAAGTTTTTGTCTTGCAAATCTCATGTTTACCAACGATGTTGCAAACCTGTCAGATTTTGTCTCCCCTAAATGAGCAATACCAGTTAATTAACAAGGATTTAGTGAGAATGGATAAATAATGTGCACTAATTTCAGCAATCTATGGCTGAAAGTAGCATTAGGACATTTTAATTATTGCACTCCTTTCAAGGCCATAATTGCTGTAGGAATTTGAAGGGAATTTAGAGTCCAAGTCTATTGTCTACTCTTACATCATTAGAACACCAAACTAAATTTGGCCAAAAGCCAAAAGTTATTATGTACCTGTTGATATCTAATTATGTGGGTTTGTTCTGGTTTGGTGATAAAATGTTGTGGTAGTATTGGTAGTAGTATTCAGGTAGTATTAAGATGTCAAGGGAGAGAGTGTATAACAAAATAACTTACCATAAACCTCTGTCCATTAATCCTCATTCTTTCAACAGTTGCAGCACATTCTTGCATTTGATTCTGAAAGAGGTATGACATACATCCTAATGATTAACACATCATTTGCTGTGGTTTGGTGAATTCATTCAGTTGCATACAATAATGTAGTTGTTCTTTGCTCATTGGTGTAACTAGCAGTACCTTCCCAAAATAAACACACACACAGTTCCTTGGAGATACCACGGATAGAATTTCTCCTCCCACTCACCTGGCGCAGTAAGCTGGCCACCTGAGCTGAACTCCAGTCCTCACACTGCTCCCTGGTCGGCAGGTTCATCACTGTCACCACCAAAGGGAGCTCTGAAGTCCAGGCTCTAATAGAAAGTGATGGACTGACCTCTCTCTCGCACCATGACTCCACTACAGCACGCAAGTCCCACATCAGGAAGTGGACTAGGGGGAGGAGGGGAGGTCATCTCTCACTGGGGTAGGCCATTCTCTCTCTCACTCTCTATCTCTCCCTCTTTCTCACTCTCGTGCTCTAAAAAAAAGTCATATTTCTGAAACAAATTTCCCTTAATCTGCAGGGAGAAAATGGGAAATAAAAACTTCCTCAAAGTCAAAATGAGATATTACATTTGAAAGGGGACTTGTATTGGCTACCTGACACTATTGCATGACAACGTTCTCCTTTTTACAGATGAGGCTGACCTCATTTATATTTAGTCAACCTGTATGTGTCTAAAAGTGTCATGTTTCACTTCAACAGAAACTTGATAATGACAGTCCACTCCGTGTCTGACACCACAGCCCTTGTCACCAAAAGACAAAGCACTCTCCAATCTCCATTACATTTGAAAACAACAACCTTGCCATTTTTTGCTCAACAATCAGTCACTTTTAATACAGCTGGAAAAAAACGAATACATTTCTTTCAGTGAGACAATTATGTAGGGAGGAGGGGGGGGGGGGCTTATTGTTGTAACATCTCCAATATATAATACACATAAAAATGAAATGAAATAATTGACTCAGGTCATATAATTGAATTACCAACATCTTAATCGTGAGTCAGATGAGAAAGGAGAGTAATCGTTGAAATCTGATAGGAGCTGGTTGTGAACTGTGAGTGTGCCGGCTGAGTCTTTGCGTGTGTGTGTGTGTGTTTCATCAGATCACACTGTTGGACTTGGGCCAGCGCGGCACACAGCTGAGTGATCAGGAGGGAAGCGTGCGGACAATTAGACAAAGCCTGGGCTGTGACACTACTTAACCCTCAAGCATCAGGCTAATGAGAGTTGTAATGTGGCTGAATACATTCCGTCAGGCATACAGGCTGGTGGCCCCATTGGTGGGTTCACTCTGATCAAGGCATGCTTGCTTAAGGGAAACGTTAGACACTGTGCTGGTTCACCACATGCCTTGACATCCACTGGTGTGTTTCATGTATTTTGTTTAGAGCTCTTACAGTCAGATATTATTATGTGGTAACCAGTGGTGTAAAGTACTTAAGTAAAAATACTTTAAAGTGCTACTTAAGTCGTTTTTTGGGGGTATCTGTACTTTACTTTACTATTTACATTTATGACCACTTATACATTTTCCCTGACAACCCAAAGTACTCCTTACATTTTCAATGCTTAGCAGAACAGAACAATTGTGAAATTCACGCATTTATCAAGTGGTCATCCCTACTGCCTATGTTCTAGCGGACTCACTAAACACAAATGCATCTTTTGTAAACAATGTCTGCGTGTTGGAGTGTGCCCCTGGCTATCTGTACATTTTAAAATCAAGAACATGGTGCCGTCCGCTTTGCTTAATATGAGGAATTTGAAATGATTTTTACTTTGACTTCGACTTTTGATACTTAAGTATATTTTAGCAAATAAATGTACTTTTGATACTTAAGAATATTTAAAACAAAATACTTTTAGACTTTTATTCAAGTAGTATTTTTCTGGGTAACTTTCACTTTTATTTGAGTAACTTTTTATTAAGGAATCTATACTTTTACTCAAAAATGACAATTGGGTACTTTTTCCACCAAACCTCAACCCCATCGACCACCTTTGGGATGAATTGGAATGCCGACTGCGAGCCAGGCCTAATCGCCAAACATCAGTGCCTGACCTCACTAATGCTCTTCTGGCTGAATGGAAGCAAGTCCCCGCAGCAATGTTCCAACACCTAGTGGAAAGCCTTCCAAGGAGAGTGGAGGCTGTTATAGCAACAAAAAGAGGACCAACTCCATATTAATTCTCATGATTTTGGAATGAGATCTTCGACTAGCAGGTGTCCACGTACTTTTGGTAATGTAGTGTATTTACAATATTGCAAATCAGTAAATACTTATGTAACGCGTTACCGTGAACGTTTGAAGTGAAAACGAAACTAAACATTGCCCCTAAATTAAATTATGAAACTACAGTGAGGGAAAAAAGTATTTGATCCTCTGCTGATTTTGTACGTTTGCCCACTGACAAAGAAATGATCAGTATATAATTTTAATGGTAGGTTTATTTGAACAGTGAGAGACAGAATAACAACAAAAAAATCCAGAAAAACGCATGTCAAAAATGTTATGAATTGATTTGCATTTTAATGAGGGAAATAAGTATTTGACCCCTCTGCAAAACATGACTTAGTACTTGGTGGCAAAACCCTTGTTGGCAATCACAGAGGTCAGACGTTTCTTGTAGTTGGCCACCAGGTTTCGTCCATGCAAAAAAGTTTTTTTTAGGAAAGAGCAATTTCACAAGCAAGAATTTTGCTAGGACTCTCTGGGAATATTCTGAGTGGGGAGGGGGAAACTGAAAACTAGCTGTTATTGTCAGAGAGGTGTGGAACTCTCTTTCTTATTAGTCTATTAACTAATTTACCGCCTGGTGATGTCGCAGACCAAAACTCCATCCCACCAAAACAGGCTGAAATTTCAGCCGGTCTTTTCAAACAGCTCTTACACTAAAAGGGCATTATCATCATTTTCACAATTTCAGAGTATTATTCCAACCTCACAGTGTAGAAACCACAGGAGGCTGCAGTGAGGACGGCTCATAATTCATAATAATGGCCGGAACGGAGCCAGTGGAATGACATCAAACACATGAAAACCATATGTTTGATGTATTTGATACCATTCCACTCATACCGTTCCAGCCATTACCACGAGCCCGTTCTCCCCAAGTAAGGTGCCAATCAAATCAAATCAAATCACATTGTATTAGTCACATGCACCGAATACAACAGGTGTAGACCTTACAGTGAAATGCTTACTTACGAGCCCCTAACCAACAATGCAGTTTAAAAAAACACAGATAAGAATAAGAGATAAAAGTAACAAGTAATTAAAAAACAGCAGTAAAATAACAATAGCGAGACTATGTACAGGGGGTACTGATACAGACTCAATGTGCAGGGCACTGGTTAGTTGAGGTAGTATGTACATGTAGGTAGAGTTATTAAAGTGACTATGCATAGATGACAACAGAGAGTAGCAGTGGTGTAAAGAGAGGGTGAGACTCTACCTACATGTACATACTATCTAAAATAACCGGTGCCCCTGCACATTGACTCTGTATCGGTACCCTGTATATAGTCTTGCTATTGTTACTTCACTGCTGCTCTTTAATTACTTGTTACTTTATCTCTTATTCTTATCTGTATTTTTTGGAAACTGCATTGTTGGTTAGGGGCTCGTAAGTAAGCATTTCACTGTACCTGTTGTATTCGGCGCATGTGTCTAATAAAATTTGATTTGATATATATGGATGAGCGATGGCCGAACTGCATAGGCAAGGTGCAATAGATGGTATATAATACAGTATATACATATTATATGAGTAATGTAAGATATGTAAACATTATTAAAGTGGCATTATTTAAAGTGGCATTGTTTAAAGTGACTAGTGATCCATTTATTAAAGTGGCCAGTGATTGGGTCTCATGTAGGCAGCAGCCTCTCTGAGTTAGTGATTGCTGTTCAGCAGTCTGATGGCCTTGAGATAGAAGCTGTTTTTCAGTCTCTCGGTCCCAGCTTTAATGCACCAGGCAGTGGCTTGGGTGGTTGTTGCCCTTGATGATCTTTTTGGCCTTCCTGTGACATCGGATGCTGTAGGTGTCATGGAGGGCAGGTAGTTTGCCCCCGGTGATGCGTTGTGCAGACCTCACCACCCTCTGGAGAGCTTTGCTGTTGAGGGCGGTGCAGTTGCCGTACCAGGCTGTGATACAGCCCGACAGGATGCTCTTGATTGTGCATCTGTAAAAGTTTGTCAAGGTTTTGGGTGACAAGCCAAATGTATTCAGCCTCCTCCTGCTGTTGCGCCTTCTTCACCTCACTGTCTGTGTGGGTGGACCGTTTCAGTTTGTCTGTGATGTGTACGCCGAGGAACTTAAAACGTTCCACCTTCTCCACTGCTGTCCCTTCGATGTGCTGTTTCCTGAAGTCCACGATCATCCCCTTTGTTTTGTTGGCATTGAGTGATTGGTTGTTTTCCTGACACCACACTCTGAGTTGTTGGCGATTAAGCCCGCGACTGTTGTGTTGTCTGCAAACTTGATGATTGAGTTGGAGGCGTGCATGGCCACGCAGTCGTGGGTCAACATGGAGTACAGGAGAGGGCTGAGCACACACCCTTGTGGGGCCCCAGTGTTGAGGGTCAGCGAAGTGGAGATGTTGTTTCCTACCTTAACCACCTGGGGGCGTCCCGTCAAAAAGTCCAGGACCCAGTTGCACAGGGTGGCATTGAGACCCAGGGCCTCCAGCTTGATGATGAGCTTGGAGGGTACTATGGTGTTGAATGCTGAACTGTAGTCAATGCACAGCATTGTCTGTGGACCTGTTGGGGTCGTATGAAAACTGAAGTGGGTCTAGGTTGGCCAGTAAGGTGGAGGTGATATGATCCTTGACTAGTCTCTCAAAGCACTTCATGATGACAGAAGTGAGTGCTACGTGGCGATAGTCATTCAGTTCAGTTATCTTTGCCTTCTTGGGTACAGGAACAATGGTGGCCAACTTGAAGCATGTGGGGACAGCAGACTGGGATAGGGAGCGATTGAATATGTCCGTAAACAGACTAGCCAGCTGGTCTGTGCATGCGCTGAGGACGCGGCTAGGGATGCCGTCTGGGCCAGCAGCCTTGCGAGGGTTAACACGTTTAAATGTTTTACTCACGTTGGCCATGGAGAAGTGGGGGGGACGCAGTCCTTGTTAGTCGGCCGTGACGGGGGAACTGTACTATTCTCAAAGCGGGCATAGAAGGTGTTTAGTTTGTGGCTGGTTTTCTTTTTGTAGTCTGTGATTTCATGTAGACCCTGCCACATACGTCTTGTGTTTGAGTTGTTGAATTGCGTCTCCACTTTGTCCCTGTACCGGCATTTTGCTTGTTTGATTGCCTTGCAGAGGGAATAACTACACTGTTTATTTTCAGCCATATTCCCAGACCTCTTTCCATGGTTAAATGCGGTGGATTGCGCTTTCAGTTTTGCGCGAATGCCGCCATCCATCCACGGTTTCTGGTTAGAGTGGGTTTTAATAATCACAGTGGGTTCAACATCCCCAATGCACTTCTTTATAAACTCAATCACCGAGTCAGCGTATAGATCAATGTTGTTATCTGAGGCTGACCGGAACATATCCCAGTCCCTGTGATCAAAACAATCTTGAAGTGTGGATTCCGATTGGTCAGATCAGCGTTGAATGGTTCTAGTCACTGGTACATCCTGTTTGTGTTTCTGCCTATAAGACGGTAGGAGCAAGATGGCGTCATGGTCGGATTTGCTGAAGGGAGGGGAGGGCTTTGTATGCATTGCGGAAGTTAGAGTAGTTGTGATCAAGTGTATTACACCCACGCGTAGTTCAATCAATATGCTGATAGAATTTAGTTAGCCTTGTTCTCAAATTTGCTTTTGTCACACCCTGATATGTTTCACCTGTTTCTTGTGTTTGTCTCCACCCCCTCCAGGTGTCGCTTATTTTCCCCAGTGTATTTATGCCTGTGTTTCCTGTCTCTCTGTGCCAGTTTGTCTTGTTTGTTTTTCAAGTCAACCAGCGTGTTTTCCTGTGCTCCTGCTTTCTATTTCTCTTTTGCTAGTCCTCCCGGTTTTGACCCTTACCTGTTTTCTGGACTCGCCTGCCTGACCATTCTGCCTGCCCTGACCTCGAGTGTGCCTGCCACTCTGTACCTCCTGGACTCTGAACTGGTTTTGACCTTTTGCCTGTCCATGACCATTCTCTTGCCTACCCCTTTTGGATTGTTAATAAATATCAAAGACTGCCTCCTGTGTCTGCATCTGGGTCTCGCCTTGTGCCCTGATAGCTTTGTTAAAATCCCCAGCTACAATAAATGCAGCCTCAGGATATATGGTTTCCAGTTTACATAGAGTCCAATGAAGTTCCTTGAGGGCCGTCTTGGTGTCTGCTTGAGGGGGAATGTACACAGAAGTGACAATAACTGATGAGAATTCTCTTGGGAGATAATATGGCCAGCATTTGATTGTAAGGAATTCTAGGTCGGGTGAGCAGAAGGACTTGAGTTCCTGTATGTTGTTATGATTACACCATTAGTCGTTAATCATGAAGCATACACCCCCGCTCTTCCTCTTCCCAGGGAGGAGTTTATCTCCACAGTTTTTATGAGAGTAAAGTTAAATACCATACAACAAAAAAATCACGACAGCTGTGATGGAAACAGGAAGTTTCGGTACAATTTCATAAATGCTGACAGATCATTTGTTCATTGACATGGTGGGATCTTTTTGTGTCCGTAAAATGAATTATGCGAGAAATGGCGGGGGAAATGCCTTTATGCGCAAATATTGATATAATAACGATGAAAGTAAACTTGGAGTCGCGATGATATGGTGTGGGGTCCGACTACAACTCGGGAGACCATGCAGTTTATTAGGCTTCAGATGAAATAAATTATGATGAACTTCACTGGGTGGTGAAAGTGCAGGGTGATCTTGATGCTCCTTTCCAATAAATATTGATGGTCTTGTTCTGATGACACAATGCCTGACTGCCGTTTGAGAAATAAACATAATAATATTTGACAAATTATCCATAATAATCTCATCATGTAGACTAGCCTACCCACACAGCCTGGTCCTCTGTAGCTCAGTTGGTTGAGCATTGTGCTTGCCATGCCAGGATAGTGTGTTAGATTCCTGGGACCACCAGTAGGTAAAATGTATACACGCATGACTGTAAATCGCTTTGGATAAAAGCGTCTGCCGAATGGCATATATTAGTATCTGCTAGAGTGCTCGTGCCAAGACCAGAGTAGACATATTTGCTATTTAATGCAACAGTTTTTGTGACAAAACTAGTTGAAAATGCGATGGAAAAACATTGAACTTCAGAATTTTTTTCGGGACATGAAAACTTGAGCAAAAAAGTACATTTTGTGCGCGCTACGTCATCGTTTGATGGAAACCCACCCAAGGTGGAAAAATGTGCATATTTTCTTTGTGCGGATTTTCAAATATTTGCATGGAAATCTGTCCCCAATTGGATGGAATCCTAGCTAGTGTCTACAAAAAAGCTCAATCCAGACTACACTTTTGAAGGAAGTTTGGATATTTTCATCTATGTGACAAAATCCTTTGCATGTTCTAGAGCAGCGTCGTGGCTAGCGTGGTGAGCTATGCCATTGTATTCTGGAAAGGGAACTTAGCCAAGGAGGACTTAAATAAGCTTGACAAAATCATCAAGAAAGCCAGTGCTACAATTGGCTGCAGTCTGGAATCAATGCAGGACATGTTCATAAAAAGGTTGAGAGCAAAGGCAAACATGATCACGGACAATGACACACACCCACTCTACAGCACTGTAATGCAGCAGAGGAGGAGCTTCAGTAGCAGGCTCATCCTGCCCAGGAGCTGCACAGAGAGCTTACCCACAGCCATGAGGCTTTTTAATGTGTAATTATTAACTGATTTATGTATTCTTAATATGAATGTTGCTGTTGCTTGTTTCCCCAAGGTAGAATAGACAGCAACATTTCTTACCTCCTTTTAATCAGACTCTACTACTAAGACGCAGGTGCCTTCACATGTATCTTATTATGTGTTTCTTATCATGTGTTTGCCATTGATACGTGTCTTGTCCTTATTGATGATGCTGATTGATTAAACAATTTTCCAAGTTGGGATCAATAAAGTTATATTCTTCTCTCTACTCTCTACACCCTCAATTTGGACAAAATAGTCCTAATCATTGACCGATGGGCCATGGCATACCTACCTACATGAGTGCAAATCTTCTGTATACGGTATCTCAAGGGGATAGCTGACCAGGAATCCCATGTGAAGCTGTAAGTTAATTAAGTGTTGGAGCAGATGGTGGAAGCGTGGTCTGGACATAATGAGATGCAGGGATGGGGAGGTGGACTGGACGTTGTGGTTGGACAGCTGTGGGGGTCTTGTGAGGTGACCAGTATCCCAGCAGTCCCCTGGAGCAAGGTTTTTCTTTAACCTGCAGTCCAGAATCCTGATTAACAATAATCTAAATGCTACTTTTTCTGGCCCAGATTCATTATTATTATTTTATTTTTTTAATTCAGGGGGTAGATCAGCTTCAATAGTGCAGATAGATTGTAGATTCCAATCCAACATATATTCTTTATATATGTATTGTAAAATACATTGTGTATAAGCTGGAAGTAGAAGCCTAAGTGTTGTTGTCCATTAGTTTACTCCAATTAGGAGAGGGGTGGTATATATATAAATAAATAAATAAATAAATATATATATATATATATATATATATATATATATATATATATATATATATATATTTATATATATACCACCCCTCTCCTAATTGGAGTAAACTAATGGACAACAACACTTAGGCTTCTACAACACTTAGGCTTCTACTTCCAGCTTATACACAATGTATTTTACAATAGTTAACTTCTGATTGTTTTTAATCACATCCTTCAGCTTCCATACACCCCTCACATCTATCTCTGAAGCCCATCCAGTTTGATTTCTATTTTGCCATATATTTTTAACTGTGCTGTTTCACAAAGGTTCTGAACCTATATATATATTGTACGGACACAGTATATTTTACATTAGTTATCTTGTTGTTTTTAATCCCACCCTTCAGCTCCACTCAACCCCACCCATCTATCTCTTATCACCATCCATTTCTATTTGCCATATATTTTTCAACTGTGCTGGGATGTTTCACAAAAGTTTCATTAATATTGATTACATGGCTTTGCTTTTCCTCTCTGGATTCTATGTGGACTAACTTTCGATCCATTCAATGTGGATTCATGAAGTCTCTCTAATACTGAAAGTTTTATCTGTTGATTAATTTGAACCATTAAGGTATCCTTGGTTGAACTCCATTCACTGTCATTTTTGGATGTTGGCAGTTGATCTCTGCCTAATAAAACCCAAATCATAAACACCTGTTGCTTTGCCAGAGGTTTCCTGTCAGCCAGCCTCTCAGAGACCTCATTCAAACTGCCAGTTTGTCCTTGTGTCGACAAATAAGAGACCAACAATTGTGGCATCACCAAAACAAGGCAAGAGGTGCGGGGCACAACACAGACTATCGTTAGAAAGTAGCAAAAACAAGTTCCATGTTTAGGTGCTACACTTTTTGAAGCTCATCCCAAAGAGATGATCCATGCTAGCATGCTACCATGTGTGAAGAAAAGGCCAAGGCCAGTTGAGGCTGGTGCTCGGGGTCAGGAAGAGGTCAAGTTCAATGAGGTGACGGTGTACCTGGTGGAAAGGAAGATGGGCAGCAGTAGAAGGAGTTTTCTGACCAGCCTGGCCAGGTCAAAAGGCTTTAGAGTGGAATATGTCCTCAGGTAAGCCAACTAGCCCATTCTCTTTCTCAAGTCAAATATATTCTCTTATTGTTTTTCCTTAGTGATCAAATAAAGGGATTGATCATGTTATGGTAGGCCCTATGTGATTGTTTGCCATAAGTTCCTGGTCATAGTTTTGCTGCTCTATGTCTGATTGTGAGAAGTTTCTTGGTTCCAAGTGAGGACATTGTGCATTTAGCAGAGAGCAAAGATTATCACTTGATCCCATATAATCCCATAACTTGCATAACATATGCTTAACAAGACTTCCGATGCAAGAGAACCTACACAGACGGAATCGCCCACCAGCTACCACACCATAGTCTGTTTAATAGAGCACCTAGCCACACGTTCATTTAAGGCTGCTTATACTGTTCCTCCATACCCCTCTCCATGCGAATAAGGATCCATTGTGCCATAGCTGGGTGGCAGAGAAAACTGAGCTGATCGAGCTCAGCCAGGCAGACCCAGCTGTATGGGCCTGCCTGAGGGGCACCGGTGGGAGTAGCTGAGCTGGGAGGCTGTAGAACAGAGCTGCTGCCAACGCCGCAACGAGCCAGGCTGGGGCTGATGGCAGCATTCCCAGAAACACAGCTTGAACGCTCCTACGGTTACACTTGGCTTGATACAATTGTTTGAAACAAACCACAGCTAGGAAGTAGACAGTGTGTGTGTGTGTGTGTGTGTGTGTGTGTGTGTGTGTGTGTGTGTGTGTGTGTGTGTGTGTGTGTGTGTGTGTGTGTGTGCGTGTGCATGCCTCAAACTGACATTCTGCCTAGCAGACTATTTGATATCAGCTGCAACCATACATTTTTTTATATAGATACTGAACAAAAATATAAACGCAACATGCAGCAATTTTAACGATTTTACTGAGTTACTGTTTATATAAGGAAATCAGTCAATTGAAAGGAATTCATTAGGCCCTAATCTATGGATTTCACATGACTGGGCAGGGGAGCAGCCATGGGTGGGCCTGGGAAGGTGGTAGGCCAACCACTTGTGAGCCAGGCCCACCCACTGGGGAGCCGGCCCAGTCAATCAGAATTAGTTTTCCCCACAAAAGGGCTTTATAACAGTCAAAAATACTCCTCAGAGTCGTTAGCTGTACAGGTGGCTGGTCTCAGATGATCCCACAGGTGAAGAAGCCGGATGTTGAGGTCCTGGACTGGTGTGGTTACACGTGGTCTGCGGTTGTGAGGCTTGTTGGAAGTAATGCCAATTTCTCTAAAATGATATTGGAGAGAAAATAACGTTCAATTCTCTGGCAAAACTTGAGACATCTGTGGCTTTCTGTTGTATGACAAAACTGAACATATTTAGAGTGGCCTTTTATTGTCCCCAGCACAAGGTGCACCTGTGGAATGATCATGGTGTTTAATCAGCTTCTTGATATGCCCCACCTGTCATGTAGATGGATTATTTTGGCAAAGGAGAAATGCTCACTAACAGGGATGTAAACACATTTCTTTGCACAAAATTTGAGAGAAATAAGCTTTTTGTTCGTATGGAACTTGTCTGGTATCTTTTATTTCAGCTCATGAAACACGGGACCAACACTCTACATGTTGCGTTTATTTATTTGTTCAGTATATTTAACATCATGTAAAATGTATTTCAAATACATTTTAAAATGTATGTAATACTTTAAACTGTATTCCAGAGATAAATATACCGTGCCTTCGGAAAGTATTCAGACCCCTTGACTTTTTCCACATTCTGTTACGTTACAGCCTTATTATAAAATGGATTTAAAAAAATCCTAGGCAATCTACACACAATAAATCATAATGACAAACCGAAAATATAGTTTTTAACATTTTTGAAAATTTATTTGAAAAAAAAGAGAACTTATTTACATAAGTATTCATACCTTTTGCTATGAGACTCGAAATTGAGCTCAGGTGCATCCTGTTTCCATTGATCATCCTTGAGATGTTTCTACAACTTTATTGGAGTCCACCTGTGGTAAATCCAATTGATTGGACATGATTTGGAAAGGCACACACACCTGTTATATTATGCCCCACAGTTGACAGTGCATGTCAGAGCAAAAACCATGACATGAGGTCAAAGGAATTGTAAGTAGAGCTCTGAGACAGGATTGTGTCGAGGCACAGATCTGGGGAAGGGTACAAAAAAATGTCTGCAGAATTGAAGGTCCCCAAGAACACAGTGGCCTACATCATTCTTAAATGGAAGAAGTTTTGAACCACCAAGATTATTCCTAGAGCTGGCTACCCGGCCAAACTGAGCAACCGGGGGAGAAGGGCGTTGGTTAGGGAGGTGACCTAGAACATGATGGTCACTCTGACAGAGCTCCAGAGTTCCTCTGTGGAGATGGGAGAACCTTCCAGAAGGACAACCATCTCTGCAGCACTCTACCAATCAAGTCTTTATGGTAGAGCGGCCAGATGGAAGCCACTCCTCAGTAAAAGGCACATGACAGCCCCCTTGGAGTTTGCCAAAAGGCACCTAAAGGACTCTCAGACCATGAGAAACAAGATTGTCTGGTCTGATGAAACCAAGATTGAACTCTTTGACCTGAATGCCAAGCGTCACATCTGGAGGAAACCTGGCACCATCCCTACGGTGAAGCATGGTGGTGGCAGCATCATGCTGTGGAGATGTTTTTCAGTGGCAGGGACTGGGAGACTAGTCAGGATTGAGGGAAATGTGAACGGAGCAAAGTACAGAGAGATCCTTCATGAAAACCTGCTCCAGAGTGCTCAAGACCTCAGACTGGGGTGAAGGCTCACCTTCCAACATGACAACGATCCTAAGTACACAGCCAAGAAAACACTCTGAATGTCCTTGCTCGTTGACCCTCCGGAGAACCTTGAACGGCCCCACAAACCGGAGGCTCAGGCTGAGTGGGAGGTTCCTGGTAGAGAGCCAGACACGATTCCCAGGATGGAACACGGAAGTCTTACTGCGGTGGTGCTCTGCCTTCTCCTTCTGATGGTGGACGGCTCACTGGAGTCTCACTTGGTCCTCGCTCTACACTTCTTCTGCACACCTGATCCAGACATCCCCCATGGGAGCTTCGGTCTGGCCTGGGGTCCACACAGCCAGGGCCAGCTGAAAACCCAGAACACAATGGAAGGCAGTCAGCCCTGTGGAAGAGTGACGTAATGAATTCTGGGCATACTCCGCCCATGGTAGGAATCGGGCCCTCTCTCCCTGCCCATCCTGGCAGTAACTCCTCAGGAACCTCCCCAGCTCCTGGTTCATCCACTCCACCTGCCCGTTAGACTGAGGCCTATACCTGGAAGTGAGGCTGACTGTGACCCAGAGCTTCTCTATAAAGGCCCTCTATACTTGTGATGTGAATGGGTGCCATGGTTGGACACAATGTCCTACGGAAGGCAATAATGCCGGAAGACCTGCTGTAATAGTGCCTCAGCGACCTGGAGAGTAGTAGGGAGACCAGAGAGAGGGATGAGATGACAGGATTTGGAAAATCTATCCACAACCACCAAAATGTTGGTGAAACCATCAGAGGAGGGGAGATCAGTGACAAAGTCAATGGATAGATGAGACCTGGGACGCTGAAGCACGGGAAGGAGTTTCCTTGCTGGAGTGTGCTGGGGGGATTTGGTTTGAGCACATACGGAACAAGATTTGACGTAGCGAATAACGTCATGCGCCAAGGTAGGCCACATATACTTCTCGGAGACAGATTGAGTAGCACGAAAAATACCTGGATGTCCAGCAACGACAGTTGTGTACGCCCAGGTCAGCAGCCGATCCCTTATCCCTGTGGTAACGTAGATGCGCTCAGGAGAACAGGTAGTGGGTGCGGACTCCCTCTCCAGAGCCTGGCGAATGTCCAGATCCACGTCCCAGACCACAGGGGCTAAGACTTGAGAGGAAGAAAGTAATGGGTGCATTCTGGACAGGACCCTCTCCCGAATCGTGGAGACGGGGACTGCTTGGCGCAGATTCAGCCTCCTCGCTGTCCGTATGTACTCCAGGTTCCGATGGTCGGTGAGGATGACGAATGAGTCCTTGGCGCCCTCCAGCCAGTGTCTCCACTCCTCTAATGTCAACTTCACCGCCAACGTCGTAATTCCTCTCTGTTGGGGACAGTTGCTTAGAGTAATACGCACATGGATACAATTTTTGTGGATTACCTTGTCGTTGAGACAGGACAGCCCCCACGCCCAACTCTGAAGCATCCACCTCCACCACAAAGGGTATTGTGGGATCTGGGTGTTTGAGCAATGGGGTGGAGGTCAAACGTCCCTTCAGTAGGCGAAAGGCCTTGTCAGCTGCTGGACTCCACACCAACCTTCTGGGACCACTCTTGAGGAGAGAGGTGAGAGGAGCGGCGATGGAACTAAAGTTCCTGATGAAATGGCGGTAGAAGTTGGCAAACCCCAAAAATCGTTGTAACCGCTTTATGGTGGTTGGGACTGGCCATGTCCTGACCGCATCAACCTTCTTGACATCCATCTTCACTCATTGCGGGCTGACTTGGTAGCCTAGGAAGGAGACAGCCTCCTGATGAAACTGGCACTTCTCAGCCTTGACAAACCGTTAGTTAGCCAGTAGGCATTCCTGAACTACTCGGACATGAGCGATGTGATCCTCCAAGGTAGCCGAGTAGACCACGATGTTGGCGTCCGAGCATGTCCCGGAATACCTCATTGACGAATGTCTGTAACACTGACAGAGCATTAGCTAAGCCAAATAGCATCACCAAGTACTCGTAGTGACCAGACATCGTACTAAAAGCTGTCTTCCATTCATCCCCCCTCCCGGATGTGGATGAGATTGTATGCACTCTGCAGGTCCAATTTAGTAAAGAACTGGACCCCGCAGAGCTGTTCGATGGCTGCCGGCACCAATGGGAAAGGGTAATGGTACTTGGTGGTGATCTTATTGAGTCCTCTGTAATCAATACACGGACGAAACCCTCCATCCTTCTTGCCCATGAATAAGAAGCCTGCAGACAAAGGAGAAGTGGACGTGCCGATGAAACCTTGTTGGAGCGCCTCATGGATGTGCTCCATGGCCTTGGTTTCAGCCACCGACAGAGGGTAGATGCATCTGTGCAGGGGCACAGAGCCTGCAAGCAGGTGGATAGCACAGTCCCAGGGGCGATGAGGAGGGAGACAGGTGGCGCGGGTTTTGGAAAATACCTCCCGCAGGTCCTGGTATACCTCCGGGATGTTGGACTGAAGGGCAACCACAGGACTCTCAACGGACGTAGAACCACAGGGGACGGGAAAGCAGGTCCTCCAGCATTCGGGTGCCCAGTCCGTGATTTTCATCCTCAACCATGAGATGGTGGGATCAGGGCATTGAAGCCAAGGGAGGCCGAGGATGATCTTGTGAGCTGGTGCACTGGTGATGAAGAAGGGAATATTCTCCTGATGGATGGACTCCACGGTGAGGCTGAGTGGTTTGGTGATGTGTGTGATGTCCCGGAACCTAATGGCCAATTATCGAGGGCTTGAACCGGGAAAGGAAAAGAGAGCTAGTATGAGGTGATGTTAAGAGAGGAGGCAAGGGTCTGCGGCACCGGAATCCACTAACACTATAGAAACAGTACACATTAGGGACAGTCAACTAGTGTGATAAACACCAAAAAGGGTTTGGCAGAAAGTGATGAAGAGGGGATATTCACACCTGACCAAGGAGGTGGAACATCACATGACAGTCCCTCGGTTTTCGTGGATCCCGAGTTGGGACGTACCGGATGCTGCTGGAGCTGGTGACCTCCTTGACCAGAATGACCCCTTTCCTCCATGGGTTCAGGCTCTAATCCAAAGTGTTCACTGAGGGAGGGATAACAGCGATGAGAGTGCTGACACTCCCGAAGTAGGTTATGCAGACAGATGGCCATCCAATGAGTATGTCCAAGGAGAGGTTGTCGTCTCGACAAGCCAGTTCCGTTTGGACCTCCTTGTGCAGTCCTCTTCTGAATAGCGTACGAAGCGCCGGCTCATTCCATCCTCTGGATGCTGCTACGATCCGGAAAGTGAGCGTGTACTCGGCAGCAGTCTGGTCTTCCTTCTGTAGTTGGCGTAGGCTCTCAACCTCTCTCTGCCCTC
Organism: Salmo trutta; assembly: GCF_901001165.1. Classification (NCBI taxonomy): domain Eukaryota; kingdom Metazoa; phylum Chordata; class Actinopteri; order Salmoniformes; family Salmonidae; genus Salmo; species Salmo trutta. The sequence goes on along the minus strand of NC_042961.1, from coordinate 26,776,259 downwards.
CGGTGGATGATCGAAGATACCTCTGAACAGAGCCATGAACCCTTCATGTGAATCCAGCTCCTCCTCTCCTTTCTCCCAGATGGCCGTGGCCCATTCCATCGCCCGCCCAGTCAGCAGAGAAATAACTGTGGCAACCTTGGACCTCTCGGTGGTGGGGTCTCTCATCTGGTGCGCAAAGTAGAGGGAGCACTGCAGTAGGAAGCCACATCATTTAGATGGGGTGCCATCATATTTATCCGTGCTGTAATGCTTGCGCCATAACTGAAGCCAAACGAGAGTTGTCTTGGGGGTGTGGTTTTATGTGGGTGTGTTCTGTTTGCATATTGTACCCTGGTAGGTACTGTTGTTTGTGCCTCCTGAGTCACTGTAGCAACAACATAGCCACTTCCTTAAAATAGTCAAGAAATCATGAAATCTGTAATTAATTTAGAAGTTTTTGCCGAGGAGGTTTTAGTTGCACAATTTTACATTTAGCTAAGTTGTTTGATGCAGTATTTCTCAAGTAAAAAAATTTGCATGAAAAACTAGTAAGTGCGAGAAAGTCTGGCGGCGTACTCAGGACTGATTTCTGAGATACATAACATGTCTACAACTTCATCATCTGCAAGCTGTCAAACTATTGAAATAAAGCACAAGCTAAACACTGTTTATCAGTGCCCCAAATCACTTGCTAGCTAGCTATGTTCCAACTCTGTGTTTGTCAATGAAGATAGCAAGTAGTAGCTAGCAGGCACATTGTGCAGCCAGGCCACACTCGTCTAATCAAGTCACTGGCGAGTGGTGACGTGCCATTTCGTTTTTTACAACTTTCTCACTATCTATTACCAGAGTGTGAGTCTGTCTGGCAGTGTTTAATAGGGAATCATGTTACAAAATCGTTCGTGTGGGAGACACATGCAAGATTGTTCACGAATGGGTTTTGGAATATTAACAAGTTGCAGTTGGGATACAAGTGCGCTCTGATCAGCTCAATTCTCATTTTGACCAAAAAAGTGGCAGATTCGAGTGATTGACACTATCAAACACATCAGCAAATGACCATTCCATAAAGGGCTTAGGGCAAAGGGTTATTTCAGCATAACATTGCGATGTGTTGTCTTATGTAAACAAGTCTGAGGCGCTGCGTATTGGGCAAGTCTATCTCACTGTCTGGAGTTTCTGGCTGCTATGACTGAATAGAGTGTGCACAGCGGATCAATCAGCACAGCTGCTTCTCTCATGTTAGTGGGGACTGGGCAAGTAGGCATGATAGTAATCCATAGCCAACCATGCAATAAGTTATGATGAACTCACTTACAAATCTCAGTTTTGGACAAGACTGATCTATTTAAACTTTGTAGTACATCTGACACTATAATTAATGTTTCTGACTCAAATCGACGCAACCTAGGCTTTTTAAAAGCAGAGAAATTGGTTCTAAGGGGCAGTTGACCTTTAAAATTAGGGACGGACGTAAATTAATTACTAATAATAATAATCTTCAGAAATAACTTTGTCAAAGCAACGAAATAACTAGGCCTTTACAACGATGGTGAAAACTTGGAGTATTTCTTTTGGGGGGGGGATAGTGGGTTAAAATCTTCTTAGTAGTCCCCGAGAGTGCACGGAATATGTCTTTATTCATATTGAAAATCGGAATTATTGAATTCTCCATGTGGTCTATATTAAAGGAAAATTAATTTAATAAAACAAGCTTTTAATAAAAATATAATATCGCTGCATAATTTCTATTTATCATATAGAAGGTACTCATTTCCGGGAACAACCCAGTACACGTTAAGTTCTGCCTGTTAGATGTTGGTTGCAATGCTCTCGTCAAGTTTGTTTGTCATGTGCAAATGAAAAACATGGAGTCACTACATGACCGATAATGTATCATGTTTGTAATAATTTGTGTAGTCATTTAAATGAATTTAAATGCATGTTAGGGCTTTTGTTATGCTTTTGGTATCTGTTAAGTACAATAACAAGCATTTTGACAAAATATTGTAGCAGCGGCAGCCTATTAGAAGACTTGGACGCGTGGCTTGTTGGGGCTTGGCTTTGTCTTAGTGCTTTTTGTGCTCCCGTGAGACAGATGGTCATGCAAGTGAATATGTTATGCTGTGTTCTGTTATAAGTTGTTAAGGTTGTTCTACACTGCCAGTTCAAGTAAAAAAAATACGTCAACATATTGTTGCAATATGAGTTGGATTATATATATTTTTTGCCATACATTTTTAATAAAAAAAAAGATCCATGTTGGAATGTATTTAACAAAACATTTCCATTTACATTTAAAAATATATTTACCAAAATTTGGTAAATATATTGATAAATGCATGTGTAAATATATTGAAAAATACATTCTTTAATGTATATCAGAATTTATTTTGAAATAAATTCAATTCATTTTTTGATGCATTTAACATATATTGTGTAACAGTCAGAATCTGGCGTGGCCACCAGCTGCATTAAGTACTGCAGTGCATCTCCTCCTCATGGACGGCACCATATTTGCCAGTTCTTTCTGTGAGATGTTACCCCACTCTTCCACCAAGGCACCTGCAAGTTCCAGGACATTTCTGGAGGGAATGGCCCTAGCCCTCACCCTCCGATCCAACAGGTCCCAGACATGCTCAATGGGACTGAGATCCAGGCTCTTCGCTGGCCATGGCAGAACACTGACATTCCTGTCTTGCAGGAAATCACGCACAGAACGAGCAGTATGGCTGGTGGCATTGTCATGCTGGAGGGTCATGTCAGGATGAGACAGCAGGAAGGGTACCACATGAGGGAGGAGGATGCCTTCCCTGTAAAGCACAGCGTTGAGATTGCCTGCAATGACAACAAGCTCAGTCCGATGATGCTGTGACACACCGCCCCAGACGATGACGGACCCTCCACCTCCAAATCGATCCCGCCCCAGAGTACAGGCCTCGGTGTAACACTCATTCCTTCTGCGATAAACGCAAATCCGACCTTCACCCCTGGTGAGACAAAACTGCGACTCGTCAGAGAAAAGCACTTTTTGCCAGTCCTGTGTGGTCCAGTGACGATGGGTTTGTGCCCATAGGTGACATTGTTGCCGGTGATGTCTGGTGAGGACCTGCCTTACAACAGGCCTACAAGCCCTCAGTCCAGCCTCTCTCAGCCTATTGTGGATAGTCTGAGCACTGATGGAGGGATTGTGCATTCCTGGTTTCACTCGGGCAGTTGTTGTTGCCGTCCTGTACCTGTCCCGCAGGTGTGATGTTCAGATGTACCAATCCTGTGCAGGTGTTGCTACACGTGGTCTGCCACTGCGAGGATGATCAGCTGTCCGTCCTGTCTCCCTGTAGCTCTGTCTTAGGCGTCTCACAGACGGACATTGCAATTTATTGCCCTGGCCACATCTGCAGTCCTCATGCCTCCTTGCAGCATGCTTAAGGCACATTCACACAGATGAGCAGGGACCCTGGGCATCTTTCTTTTGGTGTATTCAGAGTCAGTAGAAATACCTCTTTAGTGTCCTAAGTTTTCATAACTGTGACCTTAATTGCCTACCGTCTGTAAGCTGTTAGTGTCTTAACGACCGTTCCACGGGTGCATGTTCATTAATTGTTTGGTTCATTAAACAAGCATGGGAAACAGTGTTTAAACTCTTTACAATGAAGATCTGTGAAGTTATTTGGATTTTTCCGAATTATCTTTGAAAGACAGGGTCCTGAAAAAGGGACGTTTCTTTTTTTTTGCTGTAGATGGAAAAAAGCTGCCCTTGAAACCGTCTTGATATGTTTGTCAAAAGAGAGATCAGGGTCCAGAGTAACGCCGAGGTCCTTCACAGTCTTATTTGAGACGATTGTACAACCATCAAGATTAATTGTCAGATTCAACAGAAGATCTCTTTGTTTCTTAGGACCTAGAACTAGCATCTCTCTTTTGAGTTTAAAAGTACAACATTTGCCGACATCCACTTCCTTATGTCTGAAACACAGGCTTCCAGGGAGGGGAATTTTGGGGCTTCACTATGTTTCATCGAAATGTACAGCTGTGTGCCGTCCGCAAAGCAGTGAAAGTTAACATTATGTTTCCGAATGACATCACCAAGAGGTAAAATATATAGTGAAAACAATAGTGGTCCTAAAACGGAGCCTTGCGGAACACCGAAATGTATGTTGCTTTGTCAGAGGACAAACCATCCACAGAGACAAACTGATATCTTTCCGACAGACAAGATCTAAACCATGCCAGAATATTTTGGGGATTATGGCTAGACAGCCATTTTTACATCTTGCCATAGAATTTCAGGCAGATTTAAGTCAAAACTGTAAATTGGCCATTTAGGAACATTCACTGTCTTATTGGTAAGCAACTCCAGTGTAGATTTGGCCTTGTGTTCTAGGTTATTGACATACTGAAAGGTGAATTCTTCTCCTGGTGTCTGGTGTGAAGCAGACTGAAGCAGGTTTTGCTCTAGGATTTTGCCTGTGCTTAGCCCTATCCCGTTTTTTTTTATCCTGTATTTTCCGATGTCAAGTGTACCCATACCATGACGCAGCCACCTCCATGCTTGAAAATAAGTAGGCAGTTACTCAGTAATGTGTTGTGTTAGATTTGCCCCAAACCGAGGAACATACAAATAGGTTCCTAGCCCTGAACATAGGACTTTGCATTTAGTCCAAAAAGTGTATTCCTTTGCCATGTTTTTTTGCAGTATTACTTTAGTGCCTTGTTGCATGTTTTGGAATATTTTGTATATTTGTGTTCTTCTTTTCACTCTGTCATTTAGGTCATTATTGTGAAGTCACTACAATGTTGTTGATCCATCCTCAACCCTCTCCCATCACAGCCATTTAACTCTGTAGATGTTTAAAATCACCAATGTCCTCATTATAACATCACTGAGCAGTTTCATTCCTGTCCTGCTGCTCGGAGTGGTTTTATTTGGCCTCCCAAGTTTCCTGGGAAAAATTATAAAAACAAACAAAGAATTGTTGAATTTTCATTGTTGGACATCATTCTCAATAATACACGGCGACCATTTTTGTGCCAGAACTCTCCACACATATCAGCTATCTGGTGGAGAGGTGAGGAGTGATATATGCCAATTAGGAATGAGGGGGATGATTTGGTGGCCATGATGGAATGTGGCCAGGTTGGGAATTTAGCCATGACACCAGGGTGAACACCCCTACTCTTACAATAAGTGCCATGGGATTTTGAATGACCACAGAGAGTCAGGACACTCATTTTAGCGTCCCATCCAAAAGACGGCACCCTACGCAAGACAATATTCCCAAATGTAATCAAGGTTCGAGATGATTATATTTTAGTCAAATATTATACTGTATCTGTTTAGGCTTCTTGCGGTCAATTTGCTGTGTAAAAATGTTGTTTTACTTTGTTCCAGCCCCAGACCATCCCCTCAAGAAAAAATTGGCCCGCGGCTGAATCTAGTTGATGATCCCTGAACTAGACCATACTTAAAAATATATTAAATGTCAGATTTGTTATTGTTACCCATCTACCAATCACTTCCCTTTTTTTGTAGGCTTTCAAAAAGCTCTCTGGTCTTTGTAGTTGAATCTGTGCTTGACATTCAATAATTGACTGAGGGACCTTCCAGATGTTATATGTATGGTGGACAGAGGAAGGGTTATTCATTTAATAATCATGTCATGCCCTATTATTTCACACAAAGTGAGTCTATGTAACTTTTTATGTGATTTCTTAAGCCAAATTTGACTCCTGAAGGGATTTAGGCTTGCCTAAACAAAAGGGGCTGAATATTTCTGCAACAATAATTATATCTTAATTTTTCTTCCACTTTGACATTACAGAGTGTTTTGTGTATATTGTTCACAAAAAATGACAATTAAATACCACTTTGTGACACAATAACATGTGACATACCCAAATCTAACTGCCTGTAGCTCAGGACCTGAAGCAAGTATATGCATATTCTTGATATCATTTGAAAGTAAACACTTTGAAGTTAGTGGAAATGTGAAATTAATGTAGGAGAATATAACACATTAGATCTGGTAGAAGATAATACAAAGAATTATCCTATATACTCCTATTTTTTTTTTCCATCATATTTGCAATGCAAGAGAAAGACCATAATATAATATAGGAGTCTAGGCGCAATTTAGATTTTGACCACTAGACAGCAGCAGTATGTGTGCAAAGTTTCAGCTTGATCCAGTAAAGCACTGCAATACTGCACAATATTTTCTATCAAGTCTGCCCAAATGTGCCAAATTGGTCAATTGAGACATTTTTCAAGTAGACAACTATAGAAAACATAAAACAATTATATGGTAATACAAAATGTACGATTACACACTCCCAGAAATGTTATACAATAACTTTCACACATCTAGATGGTCGGGCGGGGTGGGTGGGTGTGGAGCCAGAGACAGCAGGGGTTCAAACTGTAGAACCCAGTTCTACAGTTTGAAGTACAGATCAGGGTTGGGTTATAAAAAAATATCAGAAACTTTGAACATCCCACAGAGCACCATTAAATCCATTATTAAAAAATGCATAGAATATGGCACCACAACAAACCTGCCAAGAGAGGGCCGCCCACCAAAACTCACGGACCAGGCAAGGAGGGCATTAATCAGAGAGGCAACAAAGAGACCAAAGATAACCCTGAAGGAGCTGCAAAGCTTCACAGCGGAGATTGGAGTATCTGTCCATAGGACCACTTTAAGCCGTACACTCCACAGGGCTGGGCTTTACGGAAGAGTGGCCAGAAAAACACCATTGCTTAAAGAAAAAATTAAGCGAACACATTTGGTGTTCGCCAAAAGGCATGTGAAAGACTCCCCAAACATATGGAAGAAGGTACTCTGGTCAGATGAGACTAAAATTGAGCTTTTGGCAATCAAGGAAAATGCTATGTCTGGCGCAAACCCAACACCTCTCATCACCCGAGATCAAAATCCCCACAGTGAAGCATGGTGGTGGCAGCATCATGCTGTGGGGATGTTTTTCATCGGTAGGGACTGAGAAACTGGTCAGAATTGAAGGAATGATGGATGGCTTTAAATACAGGGAAATTCTTGAGGGGAAACCCGTTTCAGTCTTCCAGAGATTTGAGACTGGGACGGAGGTTCACCTTCTAGCAGGACAATGACCCTAAGCATACTGCTAAAGCAACACTCGAATGGTTTAAGGGGAAACATTTAAATGTCTTGGAATGGCCTAGTCAAAGCCCAGATCTCAATCCAATTGAGAATGGTATGACTTAAAGATTGCTGTACACCAGAGGAACCCATCCAACTTGAAGGAGGTGGAGCAGTTTTGCCTTGAAATATGGGCAAAGATCCAAGTGGCTGGATGTGCCAAGCTTATAGAGACATACCCCAAGAGACTTGCAGCTGTAATTGCTGGAAAAGGTGGTGCTACAAAGTATTGACTTTTGGGGTGAACAGTTATGCAAGCTCAAGTTTTCTTTCTTTTTTTGTCTTTTTTCTTGTTTGTTTCACAATAAAAAATATTTTGCATCTTCAAAGTGGTAGGCATGTTGTGTAAATCGAATGATACAACCCCCCCCCCCCCAAAATCAATTTCAATTCCAGGTTGTAAGGCAACAAAATAGGAAAAATGCCAAGAGGGGTGAATACTTTCGCAAGCTACTGTATCCCAAAGAATCTCTAAAAAATACAATGTAATAATTGTATTGGGCAGTTTTGATAAACACCTCTCTAATTCAGCCTTTCACAAACAAGATATGCGTTCTCTTGAACGTTACACACACACAAGCACGCAGGCGCACACACAGTTTAGTGGGTGTGAATGCTGTTTGTGAGGTGGACGAGAGGCACAAACCCTCATTTATCATCTGTTTAGTTTCACCTTTCTAATTTCAACTCTAAAATGCAAATACACAACAACATGATCAAGTTTTCTGAATTGTGAGCTTATTGTAGGAATTGTTTTGTGCTGAGCTAGTCTGTGATTTTGTCTTTAGCTGGTGTAAAATGAATGGCATGTCGATAATTATGTTATACGATACACACTTTCCGTAATCTTGATCTTGGCTCTCTTAGTGGGATGCAATGTAGAGAGACTTCATTTAGCACTAGCGTCATCTCTCCCTGTCTGAACCCCATTGAATATAGCATATCCTTGCTCACTGCACTGGGGCTCAGGGTCCCGCTGTTCCTGGAACTCCCTTCGGGTGCAGTGCCGCGTGCTAGCTCATTTGCATCTGCTGTGCCATTTTACATTCACTGCTGGTCACAAGTTGGAAAAATATCTAAATTAGGGTTGGATTATAGGGGCTATGTTTCTGTAAGGAGGGCAGAGTATAAAAGAGCATGTGTGAGAGAGAGAGAGCACAATTTTCTTTACCCCGTGTTTATAAGAACAAACCCACCATGGCTAAATTCAGTACCTATCCATTTAACCACAGGGTTGGATGTCTACATCAATCAACATTCGATTGTGACCGTCTGAAAGACTTCCTGTCTTGTTAGAATCAACAAGGCTGTCAGTCTGAAGGACACTTTCTTTTTCCTTTTTCCAAGATGATGAGTTATACCATTTCTTTTTCTGCAAAAATCAAGATTCAGTTCACCCCAATATACTTCTAAAGTTGGTGTTGGCAGTGTGCAGAATTATTACTTTCCTTTTTGGTAATCATATAGTCATATTCACACCTGTGCAATGCCATTGAATGTGCTCATATGCTCTACCCACTCATACTGTTTGTGTTATCTGATGAGCCTCACTCTGGGGCTGTTATTGTTGTGTAGCCTCTCTAAACCTGGTCTCAGTGGCAGGCCAACCAGCCAACCAGTACACAGAGCAGTCAGACAGAGGATTAGTCTCACCGCTGATTTGGCCGATTATGCTCCTGAAGCGACACTCTGTTAGACTGCTGGGATGTCCTGGGAGGGCCGTAAGGAGCCGTTATGCTGTTTTACCTCTGCGAGGAGAAGGAGGAGCATGGGGAGGATAATTATGCACGCACGGGTGCTCTGATTGGCTCATTGGTATGGTAGTTAAACAGAGAGGGTTTCCTTTTGGGGGGAAACCAGACACGTCTGTTGTGAGGATTCCTATGGAGCTGTGTGATACACTATGTGAATGCATATCTCCACTCTTAGGGGTGTATTTTCAGTCGTAAACATCTGAATGATGCTCAGAGGGCCTGCTGAGGAGGCTGTGGTGCATGCTGTTCAGTCTGTGCTGGTCCATATATGGCATGTTATAGTAGTCCCTGCCAAGACCTTTATATCTCTCTCTAAAACAATAGAAATAAAGCCAGTGAATTTGTTCTCTTTCTACACCAAATCAATTCTAGGAACCACTGATGTTACAATCAGACAGATTCACAATCTACAAATCAAGGCAAGTTCCAAGCAAAGGGACATTTTAGAGCCATATAGATGGCTCTGAGACATTTTAAACACTTCAGTGGGACCTTTGATCCAGAGAAGTGATAATAAGACGGTGGAAAAAGTTTTAACTTGACACACTTGAGTAAAAGTAAATATATAGTACCTTAATAGAAAATGACTCCAGTAAAAGTAAAAGTCACCCAGTAAAATACTACTTGAGTAAAAGTCTAAAAGTATCTGGTTTTAAATGTACTGAAGTACAGTGGTGGAAAGAGTACTCAAATGTCATACTTGAGTAAAAGTAAATGCTGTACATAAAATTTCTTATGTTAAGCAAACCAGACAGCACAATATTTTTAGAATTTTTTTTTATGGACAGCTAGTGGAACACTCCAACATTGAGACATAATTTACAAATGCAGTATTTGTGTTGAGTCCACCAGATCAGAGGCAGTAGGGAAGACCACACGGTATATTGCTAGGTGCGTGAATTGGACTATATTGCTGTCCTGCCAGAGCATTCGAATTGTAACGAGTACTTTTGGGTGACAGGGAAAATGTCTGGGAGTAAAAGTATATATTTTCTTTAGGACTACAAATACCCTAAAATACTACTTACGTAGTACTTTAAAGTATTTTTACTTAAATACTTTACACCACTGCTTACGACAAGCCTTACAATACATATACATTATTTATTTACTATTAGTTAGGCTGTCTGGTACAAATGTACATCTTAAAGCTGAATTTCAGTATACAAACGAAAAAAGAAAAAAGAAGATACAAGTTTGTTAAAAAAAAAGTAATTGGAGCGCAAATTCTAGTCTTGATAGCTTCGGACGGACGTTGTCTGCTCTTGGTGAAGGTCTCTATTCTGCTGACAGCCGAGTTGGTGGTTTGATGATGGTGATGTTGGTGCTAGAGTTGGCTCGCCGTTCCTGACGTTGTTCTCGGTCCTCAGCTCTATGTAACCACTGGACCTCTTCTACAGTAGCAATGTGTACCGCCACTTGTAACCACATAATCATGCATTATACCTGCAGACTTACTGACCTGTGACCCCCTTCTTCTTGTTCCCTGTGCAGTGATGAGGTCACTCACGTGGTGGCAGAGGATAACCGGGCCGGGGCATTGTGGGCATGGCTACGGGGGAGTGGTCTGAGGGATGTCTCCAGACTGCAGGTCCTGGACATCTCCTGGTTCACGGACAGCATGAGAGAGGGGAGACCTGTCACTGTGGAGACCAGGCACTGCATTCCGGTGAGGGAACCTGTGGTCAGTTTGAGTGTAGGTGGCCATTTTCCGCTATGTGTGTGTGTGTGTGTGTGTGTGTGTGTGTGTGTGTGTTTGCACGTGTGTACATGTGCGTGTGCAATAGAGAGATTATTTTGGAAAACAAATGAAATACTGTATAGATACTGTTATACTGATTTAGTATTTTGTAGTTCTGAAAACATACAGACTGGAGTATCAGCATTTGTGGGTTCGATTACAGGCTCAAAATGGCCAGAAACAAAGAGCTTTCTTCTGAAACTTGTCAGTCTATTCTTGTTCTGAGAAATGAAGGCTATTCCATGCAAGAAATTGTCAAGAAACTGGAGATCTGGTACAACGCTGTGTACTACTCCCTTCACAGAACAGCTCAAACTGACTCTAACCAGAATAGAAAGAGGAGTGGGAGGCCTCGGTGCACAACTGAGTTAGAGGACAAGTACAATAGAGTGTCTAGTTTGAGAAACAGATGCCTCATACGTCCTCAACTGGCAGCTTCATTAAATAGTACCCGCAAAACACCAGTATCAACGTCAACAGTGAAGAGGGATGTTGGCCTTCTAGGCAGAGTTCCTCTGTCCAGTGTCTGTGTTCTTTTGCCAATCTTAATCTTTTCTTTTGATTGGCCAGTCTGAGATATGGCTTTTTCTTTGCAACTCTGCCTAGAAGGCCAGCCTCCCGGAGTCGCCTCTTCACTGTTGACGTTGGGACTGGTGTTTTGCGGGTACTATTTAATGAAGCTGCCAGTTGAGGACTTGTGAGGTGTCTATATCTCAAACTAGACACTCTACTCTTCCTTGCTCAGTTGTGCACAGGTGCCTCCAACTCCTCTCCTAGTCTAAAGAAGGACAGGTTTATTGCTTCTTTAATCAGAACAGTTTTTAGCTGTGCTAACATAATTGCAAAAGGGTTTTGTAACGATCAATTAGCCTTTTACATTTTTACATTAAAAAAATATATATATTTCACATTTATTTAACCAGGTAGGCAAGTTGAGAACAAGTTCTCATTTACAATTGTGACCTGGCCAAGATAAAGCAAGCAGTTTGACACATACAAAGAGGAATTGGCTTTGGGGGTGACCAGAGAGATGATAAATGATAAAATGATCAACCTGGATTAGCTAACACAACGTGCCATTGGAACACAGGAGTGATGGTTGCTGATAATGGGCCCCTGTACGCCTATGTAGATATTCCATAAAAAAATCTGCCGTTTCCAGCTACAATAGTCATTTACAACATTAACAATGTCTACACTGTATTTCTGATCAATTCAATGATATTTTAATGGCCAAAAAATTTGCTTTAATTTAAAAAACAAGGACATTTCTAGTAACCCCAAACTTTTGAACGGTATTGTATATTTGTGTGTATTGTTGTGAATTATTAGATACTACTGCACTGTTGGAGCTAGGAACACAAGCATTTCGCTACACCGCAATAACATCTGCTAAATATGTATACGTGACCAATAAAAATTGATTTGAGGTAGTTAATGATGTAGCTAGCTAGCAGCTAGCTAGCCTAGTGTTGGCTAGTTAGTTAAATTTAGCTAGTTAATGTTAGCTTCTCTGGTGTTTTGTTAGCTAGCTAGCCTAGTTGGTAGACCTAACTAGTTACCATCTACAGAATAGACTTTCCGTGCAATCTGTTGAGATTTTTTGGGATTAGCTAGCATGCTAGCTAGCTAACTCGTTTTTTGACCTTCTAAATTAGCTATCTAGACTACTACTCATCACCACTAGAATAGTTATTTTTATGTTACTGAATAGGCATATATCTTTGTTTAATTTAATTAACCAATTGATTAATCTAACTATAAAAATGCTTGCAATTTTGTAAGAAATGTAAGGTCTTTTTACGTTGTAATAAAGTTGACTAAAGGAAAAGCTCATCTTTTGTTTGTTGGTATTTTTACTTGGTCATGAGTAGTAAGTAATTATATAGAAATTGGTCATAGGAAAATGTTAAATTAGACTTAATTTTAAATAGCTAAATCCTGCTACAAGTGACAACCTTGTACTTATGCAGATATTGCAGATATGTACTCTTTGGTGTATTTGTCTGTTCATTTTCTCACTTGGATGGCGCTTTCAGAAGCTGAATATTAGATTGTTAGGATGGGTAACATACTTTGTAGGTACACAATAAGTACAAGTAAATACCCTTCAAGATACACTTCATTTTAACTAGAAAAATGCTGTGTAACACCTAGTAATTACATTGTAATGCAGGATATTACATGTGCTCTGTGGTGTACTATTGTGTTTACCCTCCCACTTGGATGGTGCTTCCGGAAGCATTAAAATAATGGTCAGGGTTGTCACGATGGGTAATGTACTATTTACAGTAAGTACACATTAACGACAAGTACTGTAAGTACCCCTCAAGATACAATTAATTTTAATTAGCTAAATTCTTTGTAACACTAGTAATTATGCAGATTTTGCATGTACTCTGTGGTGCACTTGTGTGTTTATCATCCCAGTTGAGGATGACACGCACTTAAGGATGACACCAGTATGGTAGACCCCATTCAGTGAGGTTGACCTATATCATTTTGAGTTTTTTAAAGATTTTACCCCCTTTTTCTCCCAAATTTCTATCTTGTCTCATCCCTGCAACTCCCCAATGGGCTCGGGAGGCGAAGGTCGAGGCATGCATCCCCCGAAACATGACCCGCCAAACCGTGCTTCTTAATACCCGCCCGCTTATCTCGGAAGCCAGCCGCACCAATGTGTCGGAGGAAACACTGTTCACCTGACTACAGAGGTCAGCCTGCAGGTGCCCAGACCGCCACAAGGAGTCGCTAGAGCTCGATGAGCCAAGTAAAGTTCCCCCGGCCAAACCCTCCCCTAACCCGGACGATGCTAGCAACAAAATCGAGTGGAAATTTGAAGAGTGTGCATTCCCGGGTAGGTATTTATAGCCTATGTAATCTTGGGACACCCAGTGCATCTATACACAAGAGGTTACAACCTTGTGATAGTTGTTACTGAATTGGATGCAGCTGAGAAGAAAAACAACACTAAATTTGTGAATTTAGTGCAAACCCCTTTTTTGGAAAAATGAAAGAAGTTGGAGTGCAGTATAACTGCAGTTTGCTGCAGTCCAAAATTACACAGTCGACTGCAGTTACTGCACTTTTACTGCAGTTTCAAAACTGCAATCTTTTTTTGTAAGGTTGCTCATTTGTAACAAACATGGTAACAAGCATTCATTGTTACACCTCTAATTATAGACTGCAATTACTACCAGTTACATGTTGTTATAATAGTGTAACTATGAGATATTACTATTAACTGCAATGCTTGCTACAGTGTAATTACAAATGTAACTACACCTCTTACATCTAGACGTTCCGCTAGCGGAACACCTGCTCCAATATCCAATGATGGGCGTGGCGCGAAATACAAACTCCTCTAATATCCGAAAACTTCCATTTTTCAAACATATGACTATTTTACACCATTTTAAAGACAAGACTCTCCTTTATCTAACCACACTGTCCGATTTCAAAAAGGCTTTACAGCGAAACCAAAACATTAGATTATGTCAGGAGAGTACCCAGCCAGAAATAATCAGACACCCATTTTTCAAGCTAGCATATAATGTCACAAAAAACAAAACCACAGCTAAATGCAGCACTAACCTTTGATGATCTTCATCAGATGACAACCCTAGGACATTATGTTATACAATGCATGCATGTTTTGTTCAATCAAGTTCATATTTATATCAAAAAACAGCTTTTTTACATTAGCATGTGACGTTCAGAACTAGCATACCCCCCGCAAACTTCCAGTGAATTTACTAAATTACTCACGATAAACGTTCACAAAAAACATAACAATTATTTTAAGAATTATAGATACAGAACTCCTTTATGCACTCGATATGTCCGATTTTAAAATAGCTTTTCGGTGAAAGCACATTTTGCAATATTCTAAGTAGATAGCCCAGCCATCACGGCTAGCTATTTAGACACCCAGCAAGTTTAGCACTCACCAAAATCAGATTTACTATAAGAAAAATGTTATTACCTTTGGTGTTCTTCGTCAGAATGCACTCCCAGGACTTCTACTTCAATAACAAATGTTGGTTTGGTCCCAAATAATCCATAGTTATATCCAAACAGCGGCGTTTTGTTTGTGCGTTCAAGACACTATCCGAATGGTAAAGAAGGGTTACGAGCACGACGCATTTCGTGACAACAAATTTCTAAATATTCCATTACCGTACTTCGAAGCATGTCAACCGCTGTTTAAAATACATTTTTATGCTAATTTTCTCGTAAAAAAGCGATAATATTCCGACCGGGAATCGTTGTATCCGTTCAAAGACGATAGAATAAAAACATGGGGTCGTCTCGTGCACGAGCCTGAGTCCCATTGTCCGCTGATAGACCACTTAGCAAATGCGCTAAAGCTTTTCAGCCAGGGCTTGGAATTACGTCATTCAGCTTTTTCCCGGGTTCTGAGAGCCTATGGGAGCCGTAGGAAGTGTCACGTCAAGGAGGGCAAGAAATGGTCAGAGAGGGCGCTTCCTGTTTGGAATCGTGTCAGGTTTTGCCCTGCCAAATGAGTTCTGTTATACTCACAGACACCATTCAAACAGTTTTAGAAACTTTGGAGTGTTTTCTAATTATATGCATATTCTAGTTTCTGGGCAGGAGTAATAATCAGATTAAATCGGGTACGTTTTTTATCCGGCCGTGAAAATACTGCCCCCTAGCCATAAGAGGTTAAGAGATAATTAGCTAGGGGCTATGTGATCTATGGAAAATAAGGAACAATGTCGAAGGTGTGTTCCACGATGCGTTAGCAAAGTGGAACTCACCTTCCACAGAGTTGCATTATTTTCAAGAGAACACATAGATACCCAAGTTAGTTATCCTTTTTATACCATGGCTATAATTGCCACTAGAAACCTCAATTGAAGTAGCTATCTAGAAAGTTTACTAGATAGCTACAGTAGTTGCCATGGTAATCAAACAAACAGACTAGCTAGTTTACAGTGCATCCGGAAAGTATTCAATCCCCTTTGTTACGTTACAGCCATATTCTAAAATGTATTAAATTGTTTCCCCCCTATCAATCTACACACAAACCCCATAATGACAAAGCAAAAAACAGATGTATTTATTTTTTCAAATGTAAACAAATAAAAACTTGAAATATCACATTTACATAAGTATTCAGACCCTTTACTATGATGCTACAAGCTTGGCATACCTGTATTTGGGGAGTTTTTCCCATTCTTTTCTGCAGATCCTTTCACGCTCTGTCAGGTTGGATGGGGAGCGTCACTGCACAGCTATTTTCAGGTCTCTCCAGAGATGTTAGATCGGGTTCAAGCCCGTGCTCTGGCTGGGCCACTCAAGGACATTCAGAGAACGATGCTTGTCCCGAAGCCACTCCAGCGTTGTCTTGGCTTGTGTTAGGGTTGTTGTCCTGTTGGAAGATGAATCCATTCTGAGGTCCTGAGTGCTCTAGAGAAGGTTTTCATCAAGGATCTCTCTGTGATTTGCTTTGTTCATTTTTCCCTCGATCCTGACTAGTCTCCCAGTTTCTGCTGCTGAAAAACATGATGCTGCCACCGCCATGCTTCACCGTAGAGATGGTGCCAGGTTTCCTCCAGATGTGACGCTTGGCATTCAGGCCAAAGAGTTCAATCTTGGTTTCATCAGACCAGAGAATCTTGTTTTTCATAGTCTGAGAGTCCTTTAGGTGCCTTTTGGCAAACTCCAAGCGAGCTGTCATGTTCCTTTTACTGAGGAGTGGCTTCCGTCTGGCCACTCTACCATAAAAACCATCTCCACAGAGGAATTCTGGAGTTCTGTCAGAGTGACCATTGGCTTCTTGGTCACCTCCCTGACCAAGGCCCTTCTCCCCCGATTGCTCAGTTTGGCCGGACGGCCAGCTCTAGGAAGAGACTTTGTGATTCCAAACTTCTTTCATTTAAGAATGGCCGCTGTGTTCTTGGAGACTTTCAATGCTGCAGAAATGTTTGGGTACCCTTCCCCAGATCTGTGCCTCCGCACAATCCTGTCTCGGAGCTCTCCGGACAATTTCTTCGACCTCGTGGCATGACCAAATCATGTCCAATCAATTGAATGTACCACAGGTGGATTCCAATCAAGCTGTAGACACATCTCAAGGATGATCAATTGAAAAGGATGCACCTGAGCTCAATTTTGAGTCTCATAGCAAAGGGTCTGAGTTCTTGTGTAAATAAGGTATTTCTGTTTTTATTTTTTTAATTGGAAACATTTAAAAAAACCCGTTTTCATTTTGTCATTATGGGGTATTGTGTGTCGATTGCTGAGGAATTTTAATTTATTTTAATCCATTTCAGAATAAGTGTCACGGTGAGCGCTACTGGTGGAGAAGTCAGGTGCAGGAGAGCAGAGAGTTGTGAACAGGTGTACACTTTATTTGGGTAGAGGCAACAAAACAGACAGACGCCACTGCGTCAAAACCTCCAGCCAAAGAATAAAGTGCAAGGCGCGAAACGGTCCCAACAAACGAGCAAAATTTCCAATAAAAACCCAGTCTAGTGCGTACACACGCAAACACGTAACAATTACAATTTCACACAAAGACATGGAGGGGAACAGAGGAATAAATACATGCAGTGTGATTAGGGAATGAAAACCAGGTGTGCAGGGAACAAGACAAAACAAATGGAACAATGGAAAAATGGAGCGGCGATGGCTAGAAAGCCGGTGACGTCGACCGCCGAACGCCGCCCGAACAAGGAGAGGAGCCGACTTCGGCGGAAGTTGTGACAATAAGGCTGTAACGTAAATAAAATGTAGAAAATGTCAAGGGGTCTGAATATTTTTCTGAATGCACTGTAGCTAACATAACAATCTGTCCTAGTTTGCCATTATGAAAATCGAATTTAACAATGCCAATAATGTTTTCAATTCGACTTTTGCATTCAAAAGCAGCTCAAACATACAATGTAAGAATGAACTATAGCCATTGAATTCTACCGTGAGTTATAGGGAAATAATGCATGCTCTAGAATGTCCTTCAAGCCAATCAGAAACAAGTAGTTTGTTGGTTACCACTTGCTAGCTACTTCAGTGGATGTTGAACACGTGTTAAATTATAGCCAAGGTAAAAAAAAAAAAGGATTATCAACGAGGGGCTATGCGTTCTATGGAAAATAATGACTATCCCTTGCAAATCCACATGGCTGCCATGGAATGTTGTAGTGTTATGTAAATGCATCATAATGCGGAAACCTCTCTGCATACAGCAGAATTGCGTTATTGGAAACAAATGCTGTTTTGCGGGCTGGCCTGCATTGTAAATTGAAATACGTTTACATTTTTTGTAATTTAACAGACGATCTAATCCAGAGTGATTTACAGGAGAAATTAGGGTTAAGTGCATTGCTCAAGGGCACATCATCAGATTTTTTCACCTAGTCGGCTTGGGAATACAAATCAGCAACCTTTCAGTTACTGACCCAACGCTCTTAACCCCTAGGCTACCTGCCTCCCTGGCCCTTGTCAGGCCTCTACATTGTCATGGCAATTCAGAATGAAATCACACAAGCACACACAGTAAATGATGTAGAATATTTGGAATTTGGAATGTTTGCTTGGTTGGAACTCAGTTTTGTGGCAACAACCTCAAGACTAGGCATGCGACTTGATTCTGCTATCTGAGATTATCCATTTGTCAAAAATGGCCATCTACATTGAGCAAATTGACCAGTATATACCGTGGAGGGGACAGGGACAACAGTATTTTCCTTGCCTGTCACGTCCTGACCATAGTAAGCTGTTATTTTCTATGGTAAAGTAGGTCAGGGCGTGACATTTTTTTTTTTCTAGTTTAGTTTTTCTATGTTGTTATGTTCTAGTTTTGTATTTCTATGTTGGGTTGTTCTAGTTTTATATTTCTATGTTGGGCTTTGTTTGGGATGATCTCCAATTAGAGCAAGCTGGTCATTGTTGTCTCTAATTGGAGGTCATATTTAAATTGGTGTTTGTCCTACCTAGGTTTGTGGGAGATTATTTTTGAGTAGTGTATGTTTCACCTCTGCGTCACGGTTTGTTGTTTTTGTCATTCAGTTTATTTATGTATTGCTTAGTTTCACAGTGTAAATAAAATGTGGAACGACACACGCTGCACTTTGGTCCGCTTCTCCTTTCCACATCCGTGACATGGCCTGAAAGTCTCCTCCCCACAGAAGCCCACCTCAACCCCCCAAGCCCACTCTCTCAGGCATCCTCTGCTACAGGGATGGGAGGCAGGTGTGCACAGTAAGTTCCTCTCTACCTACTGTACCCTACTATCTACACTGTTAACCTATTCATTTGATTTGATTTGATTTGATTCATTATCTGAGTAGAAAACCTAAAATCTTATCATGGCTTCATGTTTTCCAGCTTGCTACCTCTACCTGGCGTGATGTACCAGCGTAGGCAAGGCCCAGTCTCTCTCTGAGATATCCAGTTGTAAAAGCACTGGGAAGGCCGTTGCAGACAGATGCAGTAACTCAGATCTGGTACTATTACAACCAGCTTCCCACCTGCTACCTCAAGGGGATGAGGCGCATTGCCAAGTTTTACATGAACTTAAGAGAGTCTCGCATGAGTCATCCAGCAGTGGAAGAGAACAGCTTGGGTTGAGTGTGTGGACACTGAGGATGAGGTAGTGGAATCTCTACAGGGCAGGGAGCGGGTGAGCTCAGATAACCAGAAGGTGTTGGAGCTGGTTAAGTCCATGGGCCTCCTGTCTTTCTCAGACTAGTCACCTAGCTCACAATGATTGAGGCTAACAAATTGGTAGGTCAGGTAAGTTTGATAAGTGTAAGTTGGACGTGTATGTGTCCACAGAATGTGACACACACACACACACAGTTTAATATGAATAGTATTATTGTATTATCAATAAATTAATTTGAATTTAACTATACCTACTGTGATGTGCAGTTTTTTCAGTGAGTGTGACTGTGTGTGTGACTGTGCGTGTAAATGTGACTGTGTGTGTGTGTGTGTGAGGAGAGTGCAGTGACCATGGACTGAGCAATAGATGGTGCTGTAAACTGTAAAGGGAGGTTTTATTAATGAACATAATAAGGGGAAATAATCAGTTATGGTTTTAAATATGCAACAGAACAAAAATGTTCATTTATGGCAGACTGCAGATATAGAGATGAATGGCCTGTAAAGTAAATGAGAAGACAAAGGAATCTTTACAAATATGTAAAAGATGCAGACAATTAAGAGAGAGTGTGAATAAGTCCATGAAATAATGATGGGCACTAGAATCATAGATATGACAAGGACAGGCAGACAGTAAAATGTGATCTTGAACATACTGAGTCCATTTTCTCGCCGACATTTGCAATACTAATTACCATATGGTAAGACTTGACTAGTCAGTATGTCAAATCTATTGTTGATGCTCAGTAAAGGAGTAATGCAAGATAAATCCTTTATCCAAAGTTCAAGGCTATATCAATATTAAATGCCAACATCTGTCAAATGGGAGCTTTCTTTGTGTGTGTGTGTGTGTGTCTGTCAAATATACCTACCAGAGAAGAATTGTAGACGAGAACAGATTTACCTTTCTATAGCCTACACTCACATTATCACATTTCAGTTAGCTTGATAGCAGCAGAAGGATCCCCCATAATGCTTTCGCGTGCCAAATAGACCCATCAGCTCGGAGCTCACCGCTAACCAACACACAGACAGATTTGTTTCTCCTGGATGGCACTGTGGGAGCCTCCGCAACATATGGGCCTAGAATAAAGAAATATGCTTCCTGGTTTAGATGGACAGTCTATCTCTCTACTCTCAGTGGGGGAAAACAGAGACAGACGTTCTTCCCTTCTTCCCACCATGCCTGGGTTCAAATAACATTTGAAATCACTTCAAATACTTTAGCTGGGCTTGACTCAGATCGCCTGGCGCAATGCAACCAATACAAACGTCCCAAAAGTGCAAACCCCGCCCATCTGGCACTTCAGACAGGCTAAACCAAACACCCCAAAAAATATTTGAAATATTTCAGATAGTATTTAAACCCAGGTCTACTTCCTACCAACCTCAGCGCAACAGTGTTCACAAGAACGGCTCTCTGACAGCGTTGTGCAGAGTTATGACAACAAGCGTATGCCTGAGTGATACAAAAACAGACATGAACATGCGTGTTTCCCATTCCTGAGCACCCATTCGTGCTAGTCCATATGACATGCTAAAATGTGGCCCGTCAATAGATGTATTTTGCCTATGTAATTCGAGCAGCCGAGCTAATGATGCAATGCTGACATTTATCAGCCTTTCTCCTAAGGTAACCACAGGGCTCTTTTACTGCTTCTCCTGTGATGTATCCCTTTTCTATATACAGCAAGGCAATACACTGTGGCATTTATGTGTGCCGTACTTCCAATAGATTGTTTTTTATGAGTTATAAATCTATTTAAGGGCCTTGTGAAGAGACACAATATTCTCGGAGCTGGCTTCGCTAACACGTTCGCCTCAGGCTCTTCCTACCACTCTAAAAACGCTATGTGTTTTACAACCATAAATATTCCACCTTGTACCCTAAATGCTGCTACTATGGAGAATTACACGTTTTAAAAACCCATTGAAATGTAATATTTCCATTGGTTACTTACCGGTATGCATACAATGGGCTACAGAGGCTGTTTTGCATGAATGGAATGGGATGTGGAATAGGTGGTAGGCTGGTGAGAACAAGGAGAGAGGAGGCAGTTTTCAAGAGATTGTGGGAATGATTGCTGGATTGGAGAGAGATGTGTAAGGCCTGTGAACACAGACATGTGTTGTCCCTGTGCGGTGGCTGTCATCAATCTTCTCTTAAGAAGGGCTAGTGCCCCCCGTAGGAGTGGCGGCCTTTGTGACCCCTAACCCTGCTCGGTAGCCCGTTAGGAATTCATTAACCTGCCTGAACACACCACTCCGTCTGTGTGAATACAATTAACCTGAACAGACAGCCCCTGTCTGTATCTGTAGACACACACACACAAGCGTGCACAGGCCCGCCTGCTCGCCCGCACCCATGCATGCAAGCAGTCAGGAACGCACGCATGTACGCATGCACGCACCGGGCATGCACGAACGAACACACATGTGCATGCGAGCGTGCCTGGTGCGTGCATGCGTATGTGCTTGCGTTCCTGCCCGCTTGCTTGCATGGGTGCGGGCGAGCAGGCGGGCCTGTGCACGATTGTGTGTGTGTGTCTACAGATACAGACAGGGGCTGTCTGTTCAGGTTAATTGTATTCACACAGACGGAGTGGTGTGTTCATTCCACACACACACACACACACACACACACACACACACACACACACACACACACACACACACACACACAGTTTGTCTGAGGAGCGGGCATCTGGGGTCCAGCATCACTCACCTCTCCCACTAGCAGCAGATGTGAAAGGGTCGAGACCGTGGAGCATAGGTGTCCAACTTTATAAATTCAGCAGACTTTTAAATGTGGACATTTAATCAATAGATCCTCTCTGAGTTTAGCAGGAGGTGAGCCTTGGGGAGAGAAGGGCAGAAGGGAGCATACAACGTGGAAGTCTGTTAGAGCTGGATACATTATAGGCCTGTATAATAACTAAACCCAGTTGTATCATGCCTACCTCCAACTCCCTGTGCATACTGATGTAAAACAAGTAAAAAAGTAAAAAAACAAAGTATGTTCTATTCTAATCTGTGTAAGAGAGGAAAAGGTACGTTTCACTTTTGATTGGCAGAAAATCTGGTGCCATTAAATATATTCAGAGCTATTCAGAGCTATTCAACACTTTTTAAGAACATTAGAGACTGGTAAGAGAGGAACTGATGAACATTTCGAGAGCTTGGGACTAAAAGGTTCTTGAGTTATTGACATAGCCTTGTTCTGTTCAATGTTCTCTACCTACAGTATATAGTACTCTAAATACCCCAATTAATTTAGTTAAGTTCAAGAGTACAATATAAAAATTGCTGACACCATTCAAACCAAAAAGGGTTCGGAACTTTAAAGCCAATTATCTCAGAATGATCTTTTTGCAGATAGAACCCAAGCTCTAGATTTTTTTTGGATTTTGATTGATTCAGCCCTCCCAATGTGGGAGACCTGGAGAGATGCCAAGCACTTTTTCATTATCTTCATCTTAACACCCCTGTTCCTTCTTTAAAAGTCTCTGTCAACATGGCATGGTGACATTACCTCCCTACAATTCTCTTCTGTGTCACAGTGTACCCAAACTGCCTGAAAATACCATGGGTAATTTTCACAGACACAATGTTCCATTGTAGATGTCTAATTGTCTACGAGAACATTAACATTACATCTGTAATCCTTTTGATATATTTCAACTGAGCAATTTCTTCTGCTGAAAAGGCAATTTACAAATGGCAAATTGGATTATGGGTTTGCAGAATTCTTGATGTGTTACAGGTTAGCTGGAGTAATGGACTTGGATACCACCAGACTGTGTGATGAGTGTCATTAGACTGTTGCCCTGGTGATGTGGGGACTGGTGTATTCTCAACCTCTTTTATTGCTGTTCTGCTTTCAGAACCCAGAACAATCTCACATAACTTTTGAAACCCACTTTTGTCACGTTTTCTATGATCCAAAATCTCTTCTTCAAACTGTGATTTTTTTCATTTGATTGCTGGTGAATATGACTCCCACTGATACCTTTTGCAATGAATTCAAATCTACTGTATTTTTGTTTTTGTATACAGGACACTTCATCCACAGTGACAGAATGTTCTCCACCCACTGCTGCTGCCAACGTTTCTCAATACGCATGTCTGAGACGGACAACCACGGAAAATCACAACAAGATATTCACGGTAAGGAAAAACAACATATACAATCAGTCTTTGTTAAGCTATTCCACTTTTATTGCTGCTACCAAGCATATATCTTAGTAAATACTACAGTATCTTATTTGCATATACCCTGCCCATTCCCCTCCCCATATCGCAATTTACGCCACCATTATTAAGGGAGAAACCTACATGCCAAGTATATACCATATATACAGTATTGTGTTCCCTACAGGTTATAGAAAAGGGCAAAAGCTCTGAACAATTGGTTCAGTTTATGAAAGGAGAAAGCCTGAACAATTTGTTCGGACCCCAGTCCTACCTACCTACCTACAGGTTATGGAAGATTTGCTCTGTTAGTATTTTTCCAGTAGGTTTCTTGAAGATGAAAGCCTCCACTTCTATGTCAAAGATAATAAAACAGGAACGCTATACTAAATGCTACAGTATTGTCTGCAAAAACACTAAATACTACATTATAGTAGTGTGCAAAAACACAACATTAATTACTACAGTATACACTATAGTTTTATTTTACTATAGTATTTATACTATAGTGAACTATAAATACTACAGTATAATAGATTATACTACAGTAAATACTACAGTATCAGTATTCATTGTAGTGTTTTTGTACTTTAGTCCGCATTAACAGTGGTTGTCCACAAAAACACTACAGTGAATACTATAGTATTTCATCTTTTTTTATGTGGGTCTGCCTTGCTTCACATACCAATGCACTGACGCTGGCCCCCATCAGATACATTAACTTACAAATGAGAAGCATCTGCAGGTATGTCATGATGAAGGCAGAACAGCTGAGGTGCCCGCAAGGGCTGGAAAGGGCTGACCCTTAGGCTGGGCATGCCACACTGATATGGGCAGTGAATGTGACGCTTCTCACCAACAATGATGGATCTTTCTCCATGCCATCGGGCAGCTAGTGGCCGACGCCAGGGGACGGGGGATGGGGGACGGGGGGGACGGGGTGTTGATAGCACACGTTTTCAGACTGGCTGTGATAGAGGATAATACTGCAGCTTGCCATTGCATTGTGTGCGGTAATGTTTAGCTACACAACAACAATGCCGCTTCTCACAAACATTATTAAAAAAGAAGTTTCCCGATAAATCTCACTGCCAGTATTTAATACTCGCTGCCAGTGTGTAATGTAGTCTTTATGTGCACTGTGAGGGCTGTTTTGCTGACAGTCCAAGGTGATCAAAAGCACCTTTAAAGAATAGTCGGAGTTAGGGAATACATTTGAGAGATATTGCATGGAAGCATGCTGTATCTGATTCTACCGCTGATGCGATTCCAAACTTCCAGTGGGGCTGTGTGTGTGGGAGGGTGGTGGCTTGGTGATGATGAGTTCCACCAAGCCTTATAAAGCAGAGCTTACTCAGAGCCTATGGAGACATCTGTTTCATAATGACTTTCACTTCTCCCTGACTGACTACACATGCACACTCTCACACTTGCAGACATGCATGGAAGAATGCAGGCATATTCATGTGACACACACGTACACACGCACACACGCACGCGCACACGCGCACACACACACACACACACACACACACACACACACACACACACACACACACACACACGTACGTCAACTGGGAGTGGTGCTCGGTTCCCCTTCTCCTGTTCCTTTCCACCGCATTAGCTCTCGAATCACCTGCCTGATGATTCCCTCATTATTCCCCTTCAACATACATCACTCACCAGTGTTATTGGTGCTAATAAATGTCAGTTCAACCTGTGGCTGTGGAGGTGAGATACAGGTAATTAAACTAAATCCTAATATCCCGAGAGATGTTGAGCTTTTAGATGTCAATTCTGCTCTTATGGCTTTGATCAGTAGGGTTTAAGACCAGGGAGGTCTGGTGAAATATCAAAGAGCATGAATGAACTACAAAACATCACCTGAGAGGTTTCTATACAGGGAGCAACACCTCTAAAAATGTGGAGATAATATTATGTTTAATTTGCTGTAAATTCATTGTATACCGTATGAAAAGCACATTATCCCTGCAAACGTTCAACATATAAGAGAAAACTGGTGAGTGAGTGTGTGTGTGTGTGTATCTGTCATCAAGCCTGTGTAAATGTGTCAGACCTACCGTAGAGCAGCTATTCTCAACCGGTGGGTCACGACCCAAATTTAGGTCATGGGAGGTTTTGAATGGGCCATGAATATCTGAGTAAATTTTTTTTAAATCAATTTAATTTTACATAAAATATTCCAGTCTGAACTTAAACGACTAAAAGCAGGTAGAAAAAGTGTGTAGAAATGTTTATAAACCTATTTATTTTACATTTTTATAATAAACCTATATTGTTCTTCAATCACGGTTTTTTCAATATAGAGTTATTAGCAGTGCTATTTAGCAGATGTGGTCTCAAACCAGTGTGCTTGACATTCTTCATCAAGAATGTGGTAAAAATGGACAATGAAAAAGATGGGACTGTTGTTTCCTTGGTACATTTACTACCAATATAGCATTAAAAATAGTTTTCCAGATTTTTGGCAACAACAAAAAAACACAATGCGAATATTGGATTGCGACTGAGACAACCTCAACCTGGTTCAATTTGGGTCCCAAGGCAAAACCAGTTGAGAACTACTGCTGTAGGAGATCCGTCAGGTTGAGAGGAAGTGTGAGAGGAAGCAGCCCATGCTGCCATGGGAGGAGCCACAGGGTGTAGGAGGAGGAAGCACTAGGAACCAAGAGGTGTCAGGATCAGGAAAAGAAGACGAGTATGATCTACCCAACAGCACCCCAGCCAGCTGTCAGTCAGCTGACAGCAGCTCCTCCCCAGGGCCACACATTAATTCTCTCTCTCTCTCTCTCTCTCCCTCTCTCTCTCTCTCTCTCTCTCTCTAATCTCACTTTTTCAGTCATTACTTCTCTCTCTCCCCTTGTGTCTTGCTTGGTTCAATTCAATTCAAGGGGCTTTATTGGCATGCGAAACATATTTCTCAAAAGTGAAATAAACAATAAAAAGTGAACAGTAAATATTACACTCACAAAAGTTCCAAAAGACATTTAAAATGTCATATTATGTGCAATAAATGAATAAACAAAAATATGGGATGTAATTACAATGGTGTTTGTTCTTCACTAGTTGCCCTTTTCTTGTGGCAACAGGTCACAAATCTTGGTGCCATGATTGCACACTGTGGTATTTCACACAATAGATATTGGAATTTCTCAAAATTGGATTTGTTTTTCGAAGTCTTTGTCGGTCTGTGTAATCTGAGGGAAACATGTGTCTCTAATATGGTCATACATTTGGCAAGAGGTTAGGAAGTGCAGCTCAGTTGCCACCACATTTTGTGGGCAGTGTGCACATAGCCTGTCTTCTCTTAAGAGCCAGGTCTGCTTACAGTGACCTTTCTCAATGGCAAAGCTATGCTCACTGAGTCTGTACATAGTCAAAGCTTTCCTTAATTTTGGGTCAGTCATATTGGTCAGGTATTCTGCCACTGTGTACTCTCTGTTTAGGGCCAAATAGCATTCTAGTTTGCTCAGTTTTTTGTTCATTCTTTCCAATGTGTGAAATAATGATATTTTTGTTTTCTCATTATTTGGTTGGGTCTAATTGTGTTGCGGTCCTGGGGCTCTGTGGGTTCTGTTTCTGTTTGTGAACAGAGCCCCAGGACCAGCTTGCTTAGGATAATTCTTCATGCAGAGTCTCAATTTGGTGTTTGTCCCGTTTTGTGAATTCTTGGATGGTGAGCGGACCCCAGACCTCATAGCCATAAGCAATGGGTTCTATAACTGATTCAAGTATTTTTTGCCAGATCCTAATTGGTATGTCAAATGTTATGTTCCTTTGATGGCATAGAAGGCCCTTCTTGCCTTGTCTCTCAGATCGTTCACAGCTTTGTGGAAGTTACCTGTGGCGCTGACGTTTAGGCCGAGGTATGTATGTTTTTTTGTGTGCTCTAGGACAACAGTGTCTAGATGGAATTTGTATTTGTGGTCCTGGCAACTGGACCTTTTTTTGAACGCCATTATTTTTGTCTTACTGAGATTTACTGTCCGGGCCCTGGTCTGACAGAATCTGTGCAGAAGATCTAGGTGCTGCTGTAGGCCTTCCTTGGTTGGGGACAGAAGCAACAAATCATCAGCAAACTACACATTTGACTTCAGATTCTAGTAGGATGAGGCCGGGTGCTACAGACTGTTCTAGTGCCCTCGCCAATTCGTTGATATATATATATATATATATATATATATATATATATATATATATATATTGAAGAGGGTGGGGCTTAAAGCTTTTTGTTAGTGTACATGGATTTTATTATGTCGTATGTTTTTCCCCGAACACCACTTTCCATCAATTTGTATAGCAGACCCTCATGCCAAATTTTGTCAAAAGCTTATTTGAAGTCAAAAAAGCATGAAACAGCAGGGGTTCAAACTGTAGAACCCAGTTCCTAAATTTGAATATAAAATGGATTTATCAAAGAAAAGTATGCTTCATTTTATCTCTGGGACCCACATATTACTGAATGTAAGCACATTATTTACCAGAGGTGAATGTATCAAACCAGTTGCCATGTTTTGTTGTTTGTTGTTGTGCACACTCCTCAAACAATATATCTACTGTAAATTGGACAGTGTAGTTAGATTAACACGAATATAAGCTTTCTGCCATATAAGACATGTCTATATCCTGGAAAGTTGGCTGTTCCTTACAACGCCATTATAGTCACATTAGTGCCCGTTAGCAACAACCGTCCCGGTATAGGGACACCGATCCCGTATTAATGATAATGCTGAGGATTTTCCCAAGGTTTCTGTTGATGCATATCCCACGGTAGTTATTGGGGTCACATTTCTCTCACTGCCTATGTTGCTGTACTGTAATTTACTCTCTCTCACACACACATACACGCGTGTGCACACACGCCCACACACAGAATCTCCTCTCCTGTTCATTCAGGTCTAGCCTACCCCTCTTCTCCATCATTCTTGTGGCAGTCAATCTTCCTCAGTCATAACTCTACTCCCAGCCTGCCACACACTGATCCAATTATTGACATGTGTGTCCTGATTGATTGGCATGCTGCATTATTGGCTTTCAAACCGATGGCAACACAGACATCGCTACACACACACAAACACACACACATGCACGCACACACGCACATACACCCCCCCCCCCCCCCCACACACACACACACACACACACACTGGCCTCTGTTACTAATGAGAGGAGAGGAAGAGAGGTAGAGAGAGGAAGAGATAAAGGGCTAAAGGTCTTTGATTTTGTTTCCTTTCATCATATGGCCTCTGGTGATTGTCCAGCATGTCGATAGCAGCATGAAGGCAGTCTGTGTGCTTGACTGATCTTCAACTGCATCACCCTGTGTAGGTGCAACTTACACAACCATAGCAACTAGCAAAGAGCAGGCTGACTGAATACAACCAGTCCTCACTATGGGCTCTTTCTATCTTGGCCTCGGCAGACTCTTGGCCTCTCAGACACATTGGAGACAGTGCTGGGTGGTAAACTGGGATGCTACATCAACTCTGCATGAACTAACTCTCCCTCCAGCCTTTACTTTTCATTAATTAGACCAATGCAAATTTGCCTGTCCTCCCCAGCGTTGGCTCTGTGCTGGAGGTAGGAAACCTGACAGCTGACAGACTGGCCTCCAAGGGAGATGAGAGGGCCAGGGTGTGTTGGTGCTGCTCATCTGTTCAGGTTGGTTCAGGAGCAGGTTGGGCGCTTTAGGAGCCCGCTGACTGCAGCACAGTCTCTGCACGACTGCTGGTAGCGACTCAGCACCGAGCCATCTGTCTCCTCGAGCTCTAGGTGAGACTAAGGTGAGACGTCAGTGAGATGTCAGTGAAATGTCAATTAGATGTAGCTGACAAAAGGACCTACTGTAAGCTGTTAGTATGAGTTGGTGAGAATGCTGCTCTGTAGTCCTATGTTACTGTACAGTGCTTCTAGTGGACAAACAGAGCAAATATGTTAGCATGAGCCTGTGGGAAAACCACTCTGTAGGTCTACATTCCTGTAAGTGATTCTACTAGACCAGTGTTTCAAAGTTTATTCGCCACGTACACAGGATACAACAGGTGTGTCACGGATCCCTCCGGAACTTTCATTGCGCACACCTGGCACCTATTCCCACTGATTGTATTTTTATATATGTGCCCCCTGTTGACCATCGTCTGGTCGATTATTGTTACAATGTCCGTTGGTGCGTGTGAGTACCTGTGCTGGGTGTTTTGGGCTTTTGTGCCCTTGTGGATTGCACAGATGATTACGGGTCTCGTCCCATGCGTTAATCATTGTGCGTGTGTGTTATTTTTTCGAGGTACTTCTCGCTCTTTTGCTTTGGGTTTCTACCCTTTGTTTTGTTATGCATTTGTTTGGTCTTCGTCCCCATGCCTTTACATGGCACGCTGTAAATTGGAATGAATAAAAAACCCTATTACGCATTCCTGCATCTGTCTCCCGATCCTTCATACCAACGTGACAAGGTGTAAAACTGTACAGTGTAATTCTTACCTTAAGACCTCTTTGCCAACAATGCAGTGATAATAATAGTATAGATAATAATAGAAAATAGAATAAAATATAAAAATACGGGCCAGTACATGACTGGGGCCAAGCTCCGTGCCATCCAGTACCTCTATACCAGGTGGTGTTATAGGAAGGCCCAAACAATTGTCAGACTCCAGCCACCCAAGCCATAGATTGTTCTCTCTGCTACCACATGGCAAGCTGTCACGTCCTGACCATAGAAAGCTTTTATTTTCTATGGTAGAGTAGGTCAGGGCATGACTGGGGGGTTAGTCTAGTTTATTATTTCTATGTGGGGTTCTAGGTTTGTTTTTCTACGTTGGTGATTGTGTATGATTCCCAATTAGAGGCAGCTGGTAATCGTTGTCTCTAATTGGGGATCATACTTAAGTAGCATGTTTTTTTGGGGAGGGCACATGGAGTGGTCGGCAGAGTAGAGGAGTGAGTCAGAGACAGAGTAGGATTATTGGGACAGATTGAGCGAGGAATGGGTGGCGAAAGTTGAGGAGAGTGATGAGAGAGAGCTGTTGGTTTGGCGTAATATGCATGGCATTCGCCCTGAGGAGCGTGTTAGCTGTCCGAGGCCACCTGAGTCAGCTCCTCGTACTCGTCCTGAGAAGTGTGTTAAAGTTCCTGTACAATTGATGCCGGCTATACGCACCAGGTCTCCAGTACGCCTTCACAGTCCAGTACGTCCTGTGCCAACTCCCCGTACTCACCGTAGGGAGCATGTGACCGGTCAGGCACCATGTTTTGTGGTGATACGCACGGTGTCTCCAGTGCGCATCCACAGCCCGGTGCGTTCTGTGCCATCTGTCCAGGACGGGTGGTGCCAGCTCAGCGCGCCTGGCCTCCAGTGCGCCTCCTCGGTCCAGGATATCCTACACCGGCTCTACGCACTGTGTCCCCAGTGCGCCTTCACAGCCCAGTGCGTCCTGTGCTAGCTCCCCGCACTTGACGTGCGAAGGTGGTCATTTGTACAGGACGCATTGTGCCAGCTCTACGCTCCAGACCTCTATTACGCCTCCACGGTCCAGTATATCCTGTGCCTCCTCCTCGCACTCTCCTTGAAGTGCGTGTTCCCAGTCAGGTACGTCCTGTGCCTGGTCCTCGCACTCTCCCTGAAGTGCGTGTCCTCAGTCAGGTATGTTCTGTGCCTGCTCCCCGCACTCGCCCTGAGGTGCGTGTTACCAGTCTGGCGCCACCTGTGCCGGCCCCACGCATCAGGCCTTCAGTGCGCCTTCCCGTTCCAGAGCTTCCGGCGACAGTTCCCAGTCCAGAGCTTCCGGCGACGTTTCACAGTCCGGAACCTCCAACGTCGGTCCACAGTCCAGAACCTCCTGAGACGGTCCACGGTCCAGAACCTCCTGAGATGGTCCACGGTCCGGAACCTCCTGAGAAGGTCCAGGGTCTGGAACCTCCTGACGGTCCACGGTCCGGAACCTCCTGAGACGGTCCACGGTCCGGAACCTCCTGAGACGGTCCACGGTCCAGAACCTCCTGAGACGGCCCACGGTCCGGAACCTCCTGAGACGGTCAACAGTCTGGGACCTCCAGCTCCAAGGCCAGAGTCTTCTTCTGCGTTGGTGCCCAGTCTAGGCACAGCGTCCAGTCTGGGTCCAGGGCTGGATCCGCAGGATGAGCGGGTTCTTCGGCCCGCACCAGAGCCGCCACCAAAGCTGGCAAATCCGCGGGATGAGCGGGTTCTTCGGCCCGCACCAGAGCCGCCTCCGATGCTGGCGGATCCACAGGATCAGAGGGTTCTTCGTCCTGCACCAGAGCCGCCACGATACTAGACACCCCCCCAACCCTCCCTTTTTGTTTCAGGTTTTGCGGTCGGAGTCCGCACCTTTGGGGGGGGTACTGTCACGTCCTGACCATAGAAAGATTTTATTTTCTATGGTAGAGTAGGCCAGGGCGTGACTGGGGGGTTAGTCTAGTTTATTATTTCTATGTGGGGTTCTAGGTTTGTTTTTCTACGTTGGTAATTGTGTATGATTCCCAATTAGAGGCAACTGGTAATCGTTGTCTCTAATTGGGGATCATACTTAAGTAGCATGTTTTCCACTTGTGGGTTATGTGATATTGTGTTTTGAGTAAGTGTATGGAGCACCTCTGTAGTCACGTTTCGTTTATTTTTTATTGCTTTTGTATTTTCTTAGTTTCACTTTATAATAAATATGTGGAACGCTACTCACGCTGCGCCTTGGTCCGATCATTCCAACGAACGTGACACAAGCTGTACCAGCGTCTGAAACAACTGTACCCTGAACAGATTCTACATCCAAGCCATAAGACTGCTAAACAAGACTGCTAAATAGCTCATCAAATGGCTATCCGGTCTAACTGCATTGACACTTTTTTGCACTATGACCAAGAAGGCAGAATCACTTTCCTTAAATGCATCCATAATGGAAAGAAAATTGCCTTTATTAATGTGTATGCTCCGTTATTCTCTGAATATCATATTTTTTGTGAAAGATAACGACCTGGCTTTACGTATTTTACTGGTTTATGACTCAATGACACCACCCCCTGTTAGAGGGGAATAAAGCAGCCCAAGAAACGTTATTCACACAGAGGAGAAAATTAATATGGGGATGTACATGGGGATGCTTCTCAAAGGTACAGAGAAAGGAATAATGAATATTCACATACAGGCTACAAATCAAATACAATTTTATGGTTGCATACACATGTTTAGCAGATGTTATTGTGGGTGTAGCAAAATGCTTGTGTTATTAGCTCCAACAGTGCAGTAATATCTAACAATACACAACAATACATACAAATCTAAAAGTAAAAGAAAAATAGAAATATTAGGACGAGCAATGTCGGAGTCCGGAGTATAAATATGTGGTGTGATGTATAGACATTATGGACAGTATGTGGATAGAATACAGTACATAGTATATCTGAAGAATACATGGATAGCATAGCATATGTACAGAATATTGACTAGAATACAGTATACAGTATACATATGCTATAGGTAAAACAGTTTGTAAACATTATTCAAGTGACCTGTGTTCCATGTCTATGTAGATAGGACAGCAGCCTCTAAGGTGCAGGGATAAGACACATTTCTTCAGCCTCCTGAGGTTGAAGAGGCACTGTTGTGGCACTGTTGTGCCTTCTTCACCACACTTTGTGTGGGTGGAGCATTTCAGATCGTCAGTGATGTGTACGCCAAAAAATTTGAAACTTTTCACCTTCTCCACTGCGGCCTCGTCGACGGTGATGTGGATGGGGGCGTGCTCTCTCTGCTGTCTCTTGAAGTCCACGATCAACTCCTTCGTTTTGTTGACGTTGAGGGAGAGGTTATTTTCTTGGCACCACTCCACCAGGGCCCTCATCTCCTCCTTGTAGGCTGTATGTTCGTTGTTGGTAAAATCTCTTTGTTGTTGGTAGAGCAGAGTAGTGAATGGACATGAATGAGCTATACCCATGTCATGTAATGGCATAGTACTATAATAGCAAAATATGAAGGACTTTATATGATAATACACTGCAGCAATAAACACTAGGCTATTACAGAGCAATACTCGATAACAAGGACTGTATCTAAGGACTGTATCTAAGCATATATCACATAGTAGAGTAGGCTAATGACTAGCATTGTTTGCTAACAAGGAATAAACAACGACAGTGTAAGAAAGCACTGTATTTACATGACGGTAAGTTACCTAAAGCAGAGCTACAAGTAAAGGAGACAGCAAACATACACAACATAGTAATTGTTATAGTATGACTACTTATAGATGCATAGAAAGCCAAGTTAAACAGCAACTACAACTTACATTTTGCAGACGCTCTTATCTAGAGCAACTTACAGTAGTGAACGCATACATTTCATACATATCATACATTTTATTTTTCTCTGTACTGGTCCCCTGTGGGAATCGAACCCACAACCCTGGCGTTGCAAACACCATGCTCTACCAACTGAGCGACACGGAACCGTTACTTTGTGTTCACGCATCCCATGCATGTAACTCCACCCATGATAACACTGTCAGGCTCAGGGCAATATTTATACCCTTGCGGGAGCATGCAATGTGCCTGTCTGACCTGTGCAGGGCTAGCTATGAGCATCTGGCCAATTAGATAATGCGTGAACAGTGCATGGACAGAGTGTGGAGTGCATGGGGAGAGTCTGATTGGCTGAAACCACGAGCTGGGGGTGATTGATATCTCACACATGAGGGGGAGCTAGACTGCGAGATATAAACAACAACACACGCTGGAAATTAGTCCCACAGCGCCCTTGGAATTCCATCTGGTTATTGGGACAGACATTAATGCCATTTTGGACATGCGAGACAAATCTAATAAGAACAACTACAATCCACATACAACCAAGGCTCTCCAGAATATGATCTTTGATTACAACCTCATTGATGCCTTGCGAGTAAATAATCCTAAAGCAAAAGAGTACACTTTCTACTCAAACAGGCATAAAACATTCTCACAAATGGATTTCATACTATTATCTACACATCTATTTTCTTTAATCAAATCAAATAAAATGTTATATGTCACATGCACCAAATACAACACATTGAGAGAGAGGTTGTTGTCCTGGCACCACACTGCCAGGTCTCTGACCTCCTCCCTTTAGGCTGTCTCATCGTTGTCGGTGATCAGGCCTACCACTGTTGTGTCGTCAGCAAACTTAATGATGGTCTTTGAGTTGTGCTTGGCTACGCAGTCATGGGTGAACAGGGAGTACAGGAGGGGACTAAGCACGCACCACTGAGGGGCCACAGTGTTGAGGATCAGCGTGGCAGATGTGTTGTTGCCTACCCTTACCACTTGGGGGCGGCCTGTCAGGATGTTCAGGATCCAGTTGCAGAGGGACGTGTTTAGTCCCAGGGTCCTTAGCTTAGTGATGATCTTTGTGGGAGTTATGGTGTTGAACAGCATTGTCGCATAGGTGTTCCCTTTGTCCAGGTGTGAAAGGACAGTGTGGAGTGTAATAGAGATTCCATCATCTGTGGATCTGTTGGGGCGGTATGCAAATTGGAGAGGGCCTAGGGTTTTTGGCATGATAGTGTTGATGTGAGCCATGGCCAGCCTTTCAAAGCACTTCATGGCTACCGACGTAAGTGCTACGGGGTGGTAATCATTTAGGCAGGTTAACTTCACTTTCTTGGGCACACGGACTATGGTGGTCTGTTTGAAACATGTTGGTTTTACAGACTAAGTCTGGGAGATGTTGAAATGTCAGTGAAGACACCTACCAGTTGGTCCGCACATGCCTTGAGTACTTGCCCTGGTAGTCTGTTTTGCCCTGTGGCTTTGTGAATGTTGACCTTTTTAAAGGTCTTGCTCACATCAGCTATGAAGATCATGATCACAAAGTTGTCCGGAGCATCTGGTTCAATCTTAGACCTGTACTGACGCTTTGCCTGTTTGATGGATTGTCTGAGGGCATAGCAGGGTTTTCTTACATGCGTCTGGATTAGTGTCCCGCTCCTTGAAAGCGGCAGCTCTGGTCTTTAGCTCGGTGAAGATGTTACCTGTAATCCATGGCTTCTGGTTGGGAAATGTACGTGCAGTCACTGTGGGGACGACGTCGTTGATGCACTTATTGATGAAACCGGTGACTGAGGTGGTATACGCCTCAATGTTATTGGATGAATCCCGGAACATTTTCCAGTCTGTGCTAGCAAAACTGTCCTGTAGTGTAGCATCCGCGTCATCTGACCACTTCCGTATTGAGAGAGTCACTGGTACCACCTGCTTTAGTTTTTGCTTGTAAGCAGGAATCAGGAGGATAGAATTATGGTCAGATTTGCAAAATGGAGGTCTAGGGAGAGCTTTGTATGCATCGCTATGTGTGGAGTAAAGGTGGTCTAGTTTTTTTCCTCTGGTTGCACATGTGACATGCTGGTAGAAATGAAGAAATGAGCCAGCCAGCTCTATATTATCTGTGTCGTCGTTCATCCAAGTCTCCGTGAAGCATAAGATATTACAGTTTTTACTGTCCCGTTGGTAGGGTATCTTAATCGTAGATCGTCCAGTTTGTTTTCCAATGATTGCACATTGACCAATAATACTGAGGGTAGTTTTGGTTTACCTATTCGTCTGCAAATTCTTACAAGGCACCCCGCCCTCATCCACCTTTTTCTCCATATTTTCTTCACGCTGATGACAGGGATTTGGGCCTTGTCCCGACAAAGCAGCATGTCCTTCGCGTCGGACTCATTAAAGAAAATACCTTCGTCCAGTTCAAGGTGAGTAATCACTGTTCTGATGTCCAGAATCTCTTTTCGGTCATAAGAGAAGGTAGCAGCAACATTATGTACAAAGTTAGTTACAAACAATGCAAAAAAACAAACAAAATAGTATTGTTGGTTAGGAGCCCATAAAACAGCAGCCCTCTCCTCTGGCACCATTATAGCTGGAGAAAATAAAAATGTGATACCTGACAATCACACCTACTACTGCAAACTTCAAATCTTAAAATGTACTAAAAGAGCCACAAGATGCCGTTTCAACATTTAATTCCTACAAAATCTTACACTCTATGATCAATTTGAAATTCAACTCACTAATTCATAATGATCTATACAAATTCAGTGGATTCTAAGGGATGCCACCAAAGGTTTTATAAAAACATTATGCAACTGCATTTGCATGTGGGTTGAATAAATCACAACTAAAGAAGATAACTAACTATGCAGTTATTAACAACATTTAAAAGAGTGTTCTCTACAAACACTCTTTTCAGACCAGGTAGTTATTATTCTTCCAAAGTCAAGACAGAACTTAATTTATTGATAAGACAGAGAGCAGAATTTGCCATCCATCGAGGTAGACTCAACCATTACTTCCATGGTAATCGTCCTTGTCATTTACTGGCCAACAAGGTACGCAATAATCAATTAGCTGATATAGCAATTATTGAATCTGAAACAGGGGAATTACTATCAGAACCCAAATGAATCAATCAAAGATTCTCCTGCTTCTATAAAGAACTGTACACCTCTGATTGTAAATCCACACCAAGCCAGGCAAAGTCCTTTCTCAACAGAGGAAGTCCAAATCTCTCTTAATGAACTCAAAAGGGCATTGGATATCATGAATAAATGGAAATAACCTGGATGGGATGATATTTTTCCTGAGGTCTATTTAAAGTTTTGGAATCAATTAGGTCCACTATTGCTCGAAATGATTAACACAAAGGTTCCTTTGAGAGCGATGTGAATACAAGACTAATTTAGCTTTTATTTAGAAATGATAAGGATGCCACCCAGTGTTCTCACTATCACCCCCTATCTTTGATAAACACAAATATTAAACTGTTTTCCAAAAAGTTGTTGTCCCATCTCAAGACCAAAATTGGTCCACACAGACCAAAGCAGGTTTGTTAAAAAAAGCTTTCTCCTCAGATAACCTCCGTAGACTATTACATATCTTCAATTCTTCATCAGAAACAACAGCTCCTTGTGCTGTATTATCTCTTGATGCAGAAAAAGCTTTTGATAGACTAGAATGGTCATATCTCTGGTCTGTCTTGGGATGTATGGGAATTGGCTCCAATTTCATTAACTTTTTACTGCAGTGGGCTAAATCAGGGTCACACAGATTGATTCCTGGAAGTCTTAAACAAATCTACTTTGAAACAAAGTATACACCTCACACACATGGTTATGGGCTTAA
Organism: Salmo trutta; assembly: GCF_901001165.1. Taxonomy (NCBI): domain Eukaryota; kingdom Metazoa; phylum Chordata; class Actinopteri; order Salmoniformes; family Salmonidae; genus Salmo; species Salmo trutta. Next base: position 26,738,604 of record NC_042961.1, on the reverse strand, counting down.
AAAAAGAAGATACCTGTTCCATGTCAGATATAGAGTTGAAATGTATTCAATTTTGAGTTAGTATCCCAATATTACACTTTATATACATCACAGAAGACTGAAATCTAACACAACCGTTTGACATAGAAACACCGGATTTTCGTCATAAAAATAAATAATGTATTTATTATTATGAAATATATTAATAACATTCCACCCATGAGGCCAAAGAGGGCACTTATGGTCATTGAATGCAGGAAAGGGCTGACAATATCTGCTCTGCTACCTTCAGAATCACTAGAAGCAGCAGACAAAGGGATCCAATTTCACCTTGCTATTTTTATTATCCATGGAACCCCTGACCAAGGCAAGTCATCAATTGAAGGAACTCCAACGTCACTAAAATCTCTTTATATGCAAACAATATTTTACTATATTGAGACAATGTATCTCAATCACTCCCAAACGCATTGAAGATCATAAATGAATTCATCTTCATCTCAAGTTATAAAATAAATCTAAACAAATCAGCCCTACTGCCTGTCAAGACCCTGATGGAGGACTCCATCTCTATTTATGGAATCCCAATCAATTCACAATTTAAATATTTGTGAGAAGATATATTTCCATCCTTAGATAAAACTATTGCCTGAAACATTAACGGAACACTCAAATCAATTCAATCCGACCTCAGTAGATGGAATAATATCCCAGTTGCTGTAGCCCTTTCCTGCAGTCAATGACCAAAAGCACCCTCTTTGGCCTTATGGGTGGAATGTTATTCAAATTTTTCATAATTTCATAACTTTGAATTTAAAAAAAAAAACGATGAAAGTCTGGTGTTTCCATGTCAAACAGTTGTTATATTTCAGTCTTCTGTGATGTATAGAAATTGTAATATTGGGATGCAAAGTTAAAATGTAATACATTTCAACTATGTCTGACATGGTACAGTTGCCTTCTTTTTTTATCCAATAACCATGAGCGTGAGGAGTATATCTTTGTTTAAAATAGATTTGTTTAAGACTACCAGGATTTACTCTGTGTAACCCTGATTTAGACTACTGCAGTACAAAGGTATATCTATTGTCTGGATAGAGAAATGTGCGGTTGTGGGAATGATGGGAGGTACAGTGGCTTGCGAAAGTATTCACCCCCTTTGGGATATTTCCTATTTTGTTGCATTACAACCTGGAATTAAAATAGATTTTTGGGGGGTTGTATCATTTGATTTACACAACATGCCTTATTTCTTATTTGTGAAACAAATAAGAAATAAGACAAAAAAACAGAAATCTTCAGCGTGCATAACTATTCATCCCCACAAACTCTATACTTTGTAGAGCCACCTTTTGCAGCAATTACAGCTGCAAGTCTCTTGTGGTATGTCTCTATAAGCTTGGCACATCTAGCCACTGGGATTTTTTCCCATTCTTCAAGGCAAAACTGCTCCAGCTCCTTCAAGTTGGATGGGTTCCTCTGGTGTACAGCAATCTTCAAGTCATACCACAGATTCTCAATTGGATTGAGGTCTAGGCTTTGACCAGGCCATTCCAAAACATTTACATTTTTCTCCTTAAACCACTCGAGTGTTGCTTTAGCAGTATGCTTAAAGTTATTGCCCTGCTGGAAGGTGAACCTCCGTCCCAGTCTCAAATCTCTGGAAGACTGAAACGGGTTTCCCTCAAGAATTTCCCTGTATTTAGCGGCATCCACCATTCCTTCAATTCTGACCAGTTTCCCAGTCCCTGCCGATGAAAAACATCCCCACAGCATGATGCTGCCACCACCATGCTTCACTGTGGGGATGGTATTCTCGGGTGATGAGAGGTGTTGGGTTTCCTTGATGGCCAAAAAGCTCAATTTGAGTCTCATCTGACCAGAGTACCTTCTTCCATATGTTTGGGGAGTCTCCCACATGCATTTTGGTGAACACCAAACGTGTTTGCTTATTTTTTTCTTTAAGCAAGGGCTTTTTTCTGGCCACAATTCCTTAAAGCCCAGCTCTGTGGAGTGTACGGCTTAAAGTGGTCCAATGGACAGATACTCCAATCTCCGCTGTGGAGCTTTGCAGCTCCTTCAGGGTTATCTTTGGTCTCTTTGTTGCCTCTCTGATTAATGCCCTCCTTGCCTGGTCCGTGAGTTTTGGTGGGCGGCCCTCTCTTGGCAGGTTTGTTGTGGTGCCATATTCTTTGCATTTTTTAATAATGGATTTAATGGTGCTCTGTGGGATGTTCAAAGTTTGTTATTTTTTTATAACCCAACCCTGATCTGTACTTCTCCACAACTTTGTCCCTGACCTGTTTGGAGAGCTCCTTGGTCTTCATGGTGCCGCTTGCTTGGTGGTGCCCCTTGCTTAGTGGTGTTGCAGACTCTGGGGCCTTTTAGAACAAGTGTCTATATACTGAGATCATGTAACAGATCATGTGACACTTAGATTGCACACAGGTGGACTTTATTTAACTAATTATGTGACTTCTGAAGGTAATTGGTTGCACCAGATCTTATTTAGGGGCTTCATAGCAAAGGTGGTGAATATTTTTTATTTTTTAGAATTTTTGGAAATAAGTACTTTTTTTCATTTCACTTCACCAATTTGGACCATTTTGTCTATGTCCATTACATGAAATACAAATAAAAATCAATTTATATTACAGGTTGTAATGCAACAAAATAGGAAAAACACCAAGGGGGTTGAATACTTTTGCAAAGCACTGTATTTATGCTGAATGTATTATTGCTTATACTTATATTGCATTTCTTACTGTTATTTGTCTTTTGAGTGGCAGCCTGCTGGTACATGTTTTATAAATGTATACCTTGAAATTAATAATGTACCTGTATAGCCCCCTCCCCCAACCCAAACCCAAAAATTACAAAATAAATAAAAACTTGGTTTAAAAAATATAAAATGAAAAAGAAATTATTGTCATTCTCAGTGGGTGTAAAAAACAGACGTTGACTTTCTGTGTGAGATCAATTAAAAATGACTTTGAGAAGCTCCGCAGCTCATTAGTGGTGGTCATTTAAGACAATCAGAAATACTATCAGACATTCCCAATTGGGCACTTTTATAGATTGGGCACAGCCCATGTACCTCTATGTGTGCTCAGGCACGCTCGCTTACTCAACAATGGCAGAACAAAGAACCAGACACATGTTCACATGGAGTGCTCCAAGACAAAAAGGAAATAAACCAAAACTTTTTTCTCACAAGTGTAGCATGGGTTGTGAGCTCTGCAAACAACTTGTCCACTCCAAGATTGAGAATGGTAAATTACTGTAATGTATTGAATGCAGTGTCGGGACTAATGCAACATTTTTATAAAATTGCTTGGCGTGCCAAGGCAAATACCCTTGCATGCCAGCCGTGGCACCTATGCCATAAATTGCAGATGCCTGTACTAGACAAATGGAGCTGAGATATTTCCGCCCATAATCAGTGGAAAGTTGCCCCATACTGTATGGTAGTTCTAGTTGAATTATGGCTAAGGCTCCCTCTCCTACAGTAGCCAGCTAGCAAGCTTCTCCAGGCAGACCCACAGTGCAGACAGAGTATCTCACCACAGCAGGAGCCTGCCCTCTCACCCCTCTCAATTAAGGCCTCAATCCTCTCGTTATCTCCCTCTGTGAACAGAGCCCAGCTCTGTGTGTGAGTGTGCATGCATGCGTGTGAACTTCCTGTGTGTGTGTGCGCACGCTTGTCGGTGTGTTTGAGGTCATCCTCTCGCTACGTGTTGTAAATGGGTCAGTGGAGTCTCCTGCCAGGCTGGGCTCAGGTCTTGCCTGCTGACCCGAAGCAGCATGTCTGGACAGATCACCCATGGCCCGGCCACGCTGTGGGTGACTGCACTGATCTAGCTCACTACTCAACTAAACCAGGAGAGAAGAAACCTGCCAACTTGGCCACGACTGCTAACATGATCTACTGAAGAGAAACACTGTTTTTAAAGGTCGGATTTTCTACAGTAAAGCTGTCCCCATTTTACCCTATCTGATCTCGTCCTCATCAGTGGCACCTTGTAAATACCCTGGGGGGGGGGGGGGGGGGGGGGGGGGTAATTCAGCCATTCACAAGGTGCCACTGATGAGGATGAGATCAGATACGGTAAAATGGGAACAGCTTTACTGTCCCCGTTTTACTGAGTTACTGTTCATATAAGGTAATCAGTCAATTGAAATGAATTCTTTAGACCCTAATCTATGGATTTCACATGACTAGGCAGGGGTGCAGCCAAGGGTGGGCCTGGGAGGGCATAGGCTCACCCACTAGGGAGCCAGGCCCAGCCAATCAGAATTAGTTATTCCTCACAAAAGGGCTTTATTACAGACAGAAATACTCCTCAGTTTCATCAGCTGTCCGGGTGGCTGGTCTCAGACAATCCTGCAGGTGAAGAAGCCGGATGTGGAGGTCCTGGGTTGGCGTGGTTACACGTGGTCTGCGGTTGTGAGGCCGGTTGGATGTACTGCCAAATTCTCTAAAACTACGTGGTAGAGAAAAGAATATGAAATGGTTTGGTGGACATTCCTGCAGTCAGCATTCCAATCTGTGGCATTGTGTTGTGTGACGAAACTGCACATTTTAGAGTGGCCTTTTATTGTCCCCAGTACAAGGTGCACCTGTGTAGTGATCAGGCTGTTTTATCAGCTTCTTGATATGCCACACCTGTCAGGTGGATGGATTATCTTGGCAAAGGAGAAATGCTCACTAACAGGGATGTAAACAAATTTGTGCACAAAATCTGAGAGAACTCATAAAACATGGGACCAGCACTTTATATGTTGCATTTATATTTTTGTTCAGTATATATGATATATATTTTGTAGATTTGTTATATATAATTTTTTCTTAGATATTGTGTCTTATTTTTTGGACCAAACACAAGTGGGGCACTGCCCCTAACGGATGAGCCGCCACTGCTCTTTATATTTTTATTACAAAACGCATTGCATTCTGTATTTCAAGTCATTAATTGCCTACATATTTTTTATCAGCTACGTATGTTTATTCTATCTGCGTAATATGCCTAATATACATCCCTACATTTACCATTAGTCTGTACTTTACTGTATTGTATACCAATGCAGAGCAGTAAGGAAGCTTCTCTTCTCTGGAACATGGTGTCCTCTGGGACTGCTCAGTGAGTAAGGAAGCTTCTCTTCCCCGGAACATGGTGTCCTCTGAGACTGCTCATGCATAAAACCCTCACTCTCTCCCTCCTGGCAATATCCTTCTATTGAAAAAACCAAAATTGAAAACTCCTGACAGTTGTTCTTTCCTTTCGTTGAACCACCATGTTGCTTCAGAGAGGAAAGTACACAGCAGCACCGCAGGCCCCTCGGGAGCCTGTTGTGAACAAGTGGAAAATGACAGGTTCCTCTCCGGCGCACACCGACCCAAATATCGCTGTGCGGTCATATGGAAGAGGCCTGTTTGTCGGGGTCTACCGCGGCGGGGAGAGAGATGGATGGGGGGAAGAGGTAGAGGGGAAGGAGAGAGGGAGAGGGGGATTGTGTGCTCCGATCCCTGTCTAACTGCCACCACAGGTCAATGCATCTGACGTGTGATTGCACACCTGACACATCTCTCTCGCTCTCTCTCTCTCTCTGTCTGTTTCTCTCTTTCTCTCGCTCTCTCTCTTTCCTCACACTATATCTCAATTTGTTTTTATTTTCTCTCCTTTCCCTATATTTCTCTGACCTCATACTACAATTCTTTTGTGTTTCCTTTTCCATCTTTGTTTCTCATTTACATATTTATATTTCCCTCTCCTTTCATTGTGCCTCTCGTTCTCTCCTCTCTCTCTCTCTCTCTCTCTTTCTCTCCCTCCCCCCTTCCCCTCCTCTTTAGGATGTGTTGGAGGAGCTGGCGGAGAATTCTGAGTTCAATGAAAGTAAGGGTCCATGTCTGGCATTCCGGCGAGCAGCCTCAGTCCTGAAGAGTCTGCCATCAGCAGTGCACTGTCTGGGGGCCATCCAGGGCCTACCCTGCCTGGGTGAGCACACCAAGGCTGTCATGGAGGTAACATCAGCTCCACTGCATAAATTCAGTCACACACACACACACACACACACACACACACACACACACACACACACCAGTGTAAAATAAAGAGTGAAGCTCGAACGTTTCACATGTCCATGGACATTGGAGTGACACTCAGTAAGCAACCGCTGAGTTGAGTATTGTTGAGTGAACATCAGAGGGGAAAACTCTAAAGACCCACTGAGATTAAGTTGTAGCTTAGCGAGCACTGAGGCCGTGGTAGTGATGAACAATTGGTGTGTGTGTGTGTGTGTGTGCACCCCAATGAGAAAGTAAGTCAGAGCAGTATCCCTGAGCTTGAGGAGGTTTGGCCTTGGCTTGAGGGTTGAAAACCAGTGGGGAGATGCATCACTGAGCAGCAGTGGAGGCTGCTGAGGGGAGAACGGCTCATAATAATGGCCGGAACGGCGCAAATGGAATAGCATCGAACACCTGGAAACCATGTGTTTGATGTATTTGATACCATTCCACTGATTCCGCTCCAGATATTACCATGAGCCTGTTCTCCCCAATTAAGGTGCCACCAACCTCCTGTGTTGAGCAGTGGACTCAAGGCAGAAATGTCTACTCTGCTTTAGCTGCTGTTCGTTGTTAAAATAGTAAAAATACTGCTTTGTAGTCTTTTTTCATGCACACACACACACACACACACACACACACAGTTGAAACAGAGTTGAAGCAGATGACAGCAAATTACAACAGAACAACCTCAAAGTTTTTAAAATAAACGCATCCAATAGTTTTGTCCTCTGAGATGTCCAATGATGCTACTATTACATAACTGTGATGTTGTTTGGAGTTTTTATCCTACACCCTAAGCAGCGCCTTGGTGCCTACTGCTTTTACATCTTTGATAAATGTGATATGGAGACACTTAAAATTTGACCAGCAAATGAGTTGTGCTCCCTGGAGATGAGAACACTATTAGGCCCGGGAACAAAGCCTGTTCAAAACAAACAGTCGGAGCTGAGTAAAATTATACACTGAGCTTTTCATTACAGCTATAAAACTGGAATTAATCCGATGCTTTACTATACCAAAGCTATCATTTCTATAATAGGAATGGAAATGAGTATCAGAGGGGTACTTTAAGTACTCCTAGAAACAAATTCCATGAGCAGCAGCACTTAAGAAGAGCTCCTCCTTAAATTGCATTTTTTATTTGTTATTATTTTATTACATGTGAACAGTTGAGGGTAGACTTCATCCTAATAGCGAACAAGGAAATCAAAGGAGACCTTCTGTTCTACAGGATGATCCCAATGCATGGCACACAGCTCTCCACAAGGCCAATAATGCACCTAAAATGTCAGAAAACATAACAATGAGGCAATTATACATTGATTCCACCCCCAAATGTAACATTAATATTATAATTACGGCACTGTGATGGTTCATGTTTTGGAGGCTAGTCTGGATACATTTGTCCATTTACCACACTCAAAACCTCTCCACCAAAACTGCCTACAACAGCACACACTTCCTTTGTGTCCCAGGATGTTGTCCCCAGAGTTCCTCTCCTTCCCCTGCCTGCAGCAGACATAGCCCTCAGCATGCCACTCTTACATGTGACACTTGCAGTATCACAGCATTTCAGAAGAGGAGATCAGCCTGGTGCTTCAGCATAGGGATGAGATGCGTTAGTTGCATTATGCTATCAGGTGCATTGAGGAGGACAACCAGTCTCTCAGGAGGGAAGTATGCAGAATACAAGAGGAACTGTCCACCACACTCAAAATAAGCCATCTCCAGGACCTAAGGCAGGAATTAGTCAGCTACCAACATACACTCCTTAAAGAGTCCAGTAAAAACCTAGAACCCAGCAAACTGTTGAACAAGGACCCATCAACCGTCCCAAACATTCAGCCAACCCAATCAACCTATCCACCAATCCAGCTGACCCCATCCTCCCCAGTCTCACGACCTGTGATTGCACCCACTCCTGCCATCCTCCACAGGCCCGAGAAGAAGCCTGAGATTGTTTTGACGATGGACTCCAATGGAAAATGAATGAATGAGCATTAACTTTTTAAAAATAGGGTGGTGGCTAAGTTGTGGTGCCCCACATCTTACAGACCCATGGAGCTCCTGACAGTGGCCCAGCTTGGCTCACCGAGCCTTGTCATTGTGCATACTGGAACCAATGACTTGCATGCTCAACAGAAAAAGGTGGCCACATCACGTTCAAGGGTGATGGAGAGGTCCTCTACCACCTTCCCAGATGCCAGGATTGTAATGTCCGCCCTTCTCCGCAGGAGAGATTTTCACCCTGCCACTATCGAAAGAGTAAATGCCATCCTCTCCCGGTGTAGTGGCTTCCTTTCCTCTTTACCATAGCCACTGCCCAAGCCTGAAGTGGGGTTGTTTGGTACGCATACAGTCCACACTCAAGGTTTCCAAAAAGCCAAACATTCAATGTGATCCAGGGATATGGTGCAACAAAAATGTTTATTCTTCTTATATCTAACAGGAAAATGAATATCCAATCAACTTAAAACATAGATTACTTGATATGGAAAATACACAATATGACCTGTCTGTATGTCTGTATTGTCACGTCCTGGCCAGTATAAGGGTTAATTGGTATTGTAGTTTGGTCAGGACGTGGCAGAGGGTATTTGTTTTATGTGGCTCAGGGTGGTGTTTTTGTTGTAAGGGCATTTGATTTAGTATTCCGGGGTTTTTGGGCACTGTTTGAGTTTCATGTATTCTATGTTGAGTCTAGTGTGTCTGTTTCTATGTTTGGGTTCATTGGGGTTGGGACTCTCAATTGAAGGCAGGTGTTGTCTATTTGCGTTTGATTGAGAGTCCCATATATGAGGGTGTGTTTGTATGTGTCTTTTGTGGGAGATTGTTTTTGCACTGCGTTTGTGAGCCTGCAAAACTGTTTTGTGTCGCAAGTATCATTTATTGTTTTGTTTGTCAAGTGGATGCTTTACTCTTGTTTTTTGTCAGTAATAAAAACATGAGTGTCCACAATCCCGCTGCATTTTGGTCCTCCTTTCCTCAACACGACGAAGACCGTGACAGAATCTCCCACCACCAAAGGACCAAGCAGCAGAGGAAGGAGCAGAGGGAATTTGAATTGGATAAACGGGAGAAATGGACATGGGAGCAAGTTATGGCCGGAGAGGGCCCATGGAAAAAATGGAGCAAAGACCGGGAATGCTACCGAGGAACACGACTGGCGATTTAAACCCGAGAGGCAACCCCAAGAATTTTTTTGGGGGGGGCATATGGGTAGTTTGGCGGGGCAAGTTTGGAGCCCCAGGCCAAATCTCCGGACTGTTTCTCGGAGGCCAGTTAATGGACAGGTCTTATGCTTCGGGGTAATGGGTGTTATGGCGAGGCCAAGTGTGTTTAGGCCAGTACGCGCTATACCAGCGCCCCGCATTTGCCAGGGGGTAGTAAGCATTCAGCCAGAAAGGGCGATGCCAGGTTTAAGCTCGAGACCGCCAGTAAGCCTCCATGGTCCTATATATCCTGTTCCCGCTCCACGCACTAGCCTAGAGGTGCGTGTTCCCAAGCTGGTATATCCAGTACCAGCACCACGCATCAGGCACCTAGTGCGTAAACCCAGCCTCGCCAGTCAACAGTCGCCAGAGCCGCCCGCCAGTCAACAGTCGCCAGAGCCGCCCGCCAGTCAACAGTCGCCAGAGCCGCCCGCCAGTCAACAGTCGCCAGAGCCGCCCGCCAGTCAACAGTCGCCAGAGCCGCCCGCCAGTCAACAGTCGCCAGACATGAGTGTCCACAATCCCGCTGCATTTTGGTCCTCCTTTCCTCAACACGACGAAGACCGTGACATGTATGTCTGTATGGTCAAAAAACTATACCGCTCCCGCGTCTAGCAAGGACTCCTCCCCCCAAAGGCCCAACTTCCTGCTTTTATCCTAACACACTTACTGCAGTACAATGAATGGGCAAGAGGGGGGGACAAAACTAAGTTACGCTAACAACAAATGAATACATCTCAATCAGGTAAATATAAATCATAAAGGCACGTACCTAATATTTCCCCATATACATTCATATTTACACAAATATACATGGAGCTCTGAATGTTCTGTCTTTTATACAAATATGTCCAAATCGGCTCTAACATACCGGCCCCTAATTGTTGACTGCACTGAATGGACAACAATTACTTAATATTCAAACGTAGAGCCAATACACAAAACATTCTATACCAGAGCACTATTACAGTTCATAGATATATACAAATATACAAGGTGCCATATAGGAAAATAGTCAGAGTCTGAGTTGAACACTTCAACTTCCAAAAATGTCAAGAGTATGACGTCCAAAAAATATATGACTACGACATCAAAGAATGTAAGAGTACAACATCAACGAATCAGAGGTGCACGTGATTCAAAGATGGAGCACTGTGTGTGTGTGTGTGTGTGTGTGGTGTCTCACTCCGCCGCCTCCAGGAGCAAACAGAGTTTATTGATAGGTCTCTGTAAGATATTGGTCTTGGTCTTAACCATGACGCTCCGGACAAGACCTTTGGCCCCTGGCAAAGCCTCCACCACACGCCCCATTAGCCAAGAGTTCCTAGGGGCGGTGTCGTCGACGATGACCACAAGGTCACCAGGACTGAAGTTTCTCTTAGTTTTGTTCTACTTGTTCCGCTCCTGCATAAGTGGAAGATACTCCCTGATCCATCTCTTCCAGAAGAGGTCAGTAATATATTGTACTTGCTTCCATCTCCTTCGTGAGTATAGGTCGCTTCTCTGGAATAGTCCTGGTGGCAGGACTGGCTTTGCTTTCAGATGAAGCAGATGGTTCGGAGTCAGGGGTTCTAGATCATTAGGGTCATTTGTTACAGTTGTGATTGGTCTGTCGTTCATGATCGCCTCAACTTCACACAAGGCTGTCTGCAAAGCCTCATCATCCAGTACTTGCTCTTTAAGGACTGAATAGAGGATCTTTTTTACTAGTCGGATCAACCTCTCCCATACCCCCCCATGGTGGGCTCCAGAGGGAGGATTGAATGACCATGTCACTCCTTCCTTCAGTAATTCATTTTGAATCTTGTTGTGATCCAGCTCTTTCAGAGCTTCTCCTAGCTCTCTGTGTGTTCCAACAAAGTTGGTGCCATTGTCTGTTCTGATATTTGTGACTGGGCCCCTTCGACAGATGACCCTGTGCAGGGCATTGATGCAGGAATCAGTATCCAGATATCTAGCAACTTCTAGATGAACAGCTCGACTCACAAGGCAAGTAAAGATCACACCATACCACTTCACATGAACGCGGCCTCGCTTCACCTCTATGGGGCCGAAGTAATCTATGCCCACATGGGTGAAAGGCGGCGAATCAGGTGACACCCGATCTTGTGGAAGGTCGGCCATCTTCTGTTCTCCAGCTCTAGCTTGCATCCGCCTGCAGAAGACACAGCTCTTAAGGATCTTCCTTGCTAAGGAGTTGGCACAGGGTATCCAATATCGCTGGCGAAGTCTAGAAAGCATGTGACCTCTCCCAGAGTGGCCAACCTGCTCATGGATGTGGAGTAAGATCAGCCTGGAGATGTAGGAGTCTTTGGGTAGGATCATAGGATTCTTTAGTTCTGTATGCATAGCAGCTTTGCTTAACCTTCCTCCCACTCTCAGAATGCCATTGTCAACAATTGGATTAAGCTTACAGATTGAGCCATTTCTCTTGGCACATTGTTTTCCTTTCACAACTAGTGCAATTTCTTGTTTAAAGTGCTGTCGTTGCTCAAATCGAATGATGGCCTTTTCTGCTTCATCTAGGTCATCCACAGACAGACTTTCTTTTCCAAATGTCAGTTTGAACTTGTCAATTTGTTCCTTCAGTGAGTTTGTCAGACTCTGATCTGAACCTGGATCAGTTTGTGTGAGAACTTTCCTTTTCTGGCTTAACTGTAGAAGAAGTCTTCAGTTTCAGCATCCAGGCAACTGCTTTCTTCAAGCTGTTCCATGTTGAATAGTACTCGATCAGTTTGCTGGTCGGACTCTTTTCTTCCACACATGTACTGTTTACGAAGACATCTTTTCTCACCTCTGGATCATCTGAAGGGATGGAGCCAAGCTCCTCGGGGACTTTCGGCCATTGTGTTTCTGTTTTCTCCAGGAATTCTGGTCCTTTGCGCCGTCTCTTTGAGTTCAGGAAAATTTCAACATGTAATCCTCTTGAAGCATCATCGGCTGGGTTGTGTTTGGAGTTCAAATACCTCCACTGTTTTGCTTTCGATAGGTCACGGATCATAGCAACCCTATTGGCCACAAAGGTATGGAATCTCTTGGTATCGTTGCGGATGTATTTAAAATATCACATGCCGTAGACCTCCATTTTTCCCTTAGTTTGTAGGGAAGTTTTGACATGATCAACTTTATGTTGGAGGGAAGATTAAGCTCTTCCATGTTCTGTAGGTCTTGCATAGCGTTACAGCAACCTCTAAGAGTGCATAGCCACCCAGTCCCTTTCCATCATCCGGTTTGATGTTTGTCCAGTTCCAAGCTTTTTCCATGTAAGCAGTGGTGACTTTGATTTCATTGCCAAAGTGTTCCTTTAACAACCTCTTAGCCTCTGCATAGCCTCTTCTGGCTTCCATATGCAGACAACTACGTACCAGATCCTTGAGCTGACCAGTGGTGTACTGTTCCAGGTAATAGAGCCTATCCTGGTGACTGCTCGTCTTATCTTCTATACCATGTTCAAATGCACGCATGCATGGCCTAAAGTTTAGAGGATCACCGTCAAACATAGGTGTCTCCCTAACAGGGAGTGTGGCCTGTTTGTGCTGTAGTACAAGGAGGTCAGCAATTTCATTCTGCCTTTGCATGACAGTAGAGAGATTATCATGGCTGGTATTATCGCTGATACCCGCAGTGTTGATTCTGTGTTGATTGCTAGACCTTGCAGTTGGCTGCTTAAGGGTGTGGTTCATGACTGTTTTCTGAATAGGTTTTGATGGCTTTGTTGTCGGTTGTTGTAAAACCCTTTGTAGTGGGGTCTTTGGAACTGCACCTAATGCAGTAAACTCAACAGGTGATGGTTCAGGTTCCACATAGACCTCGGGTTCCTGGTTCTCAAAATAAGAGTTCATTCCATCTTCTTGGCTTAGTAAATGGGCTGCCACAGCATGGGATTGAGAAGTTGACTCAACACTCTCCAGGACCTTCAGTTTGGCATTATATGATGCTATGTCCGTTTCCAGTGCCATTTTCTCCATCCTAACATTCAGTTGAGCTTTCTCCAGTTCCAGTGCATGCTTGTCCTGTAATGATGCTTGGCGAGCTAGTAGAGCTGCTCGTTCTGCCTCAGCTTTATACGTGCAGACGACACTGAGGAAGCCGTCTTAGAATACTTCGTTTTACTTGAAGTTTTTGACACATTGGAAATGCTGTCGTGTGGTTCAATGAGCGTTTGTGGCTCAACTTCAGCTTTTTTCCATATTTCCACCTCGTTCAGGAAATGTTCACAAGTTCTCATTCTTGGTTGATAATAGTTCATGCTCTCCTGGTCCTGTTCCTCCTCTGTGACCAGCTCTAGCACAGATTCATGAGCATTCTTAAAGTCATTGAGAACAGCATCAAATGCTTCAAGACTCTCATTCACAGTTTCAATGTTTCCTCTATCAACAAGAAGGACTTTTATTTCATTCATTTTGCGTGTTCACACTCCAAGTTTGCCTCTCCGGGCTGCATAGAGTGAATTTAGATGCTCCTCTGCCCTCTCCAGTGGAGTCTTATTTGGGATTTCATCCTCCATCATTCACTTTTAGTTCACTCAATTTACAATGACACAGTTGTTGGTTTGATTGTTAAACGTAATGCCCCTTTAGACCTCCTTTAATGCTTTAAAACACAGTCATCCATTTCAGCATATTGACCCATTTTTGAATTGAACGTGTGCAAGTTCGGCATTTTAGTTACGTTTTAAACATTTCATCCCTTTATACGTTTTGTCCCTTTAATGACGTTTGAACACGCAGTATCATTCGTTGTGTGGATGCATTGCATTTCCACGTTAGGCCAAATATTAGACATATGATTAGGTTACATTGTGCATAGGATCTGTGTTTCCCAAACTTAAACTTCTTAATTGTTTTCACAGCGCTGTGTTTTGAATTCCATTCCCAAGTTTACCAAACATTCCAATTATAAGCACATTTGAGCTTCCATAATATGCATGATCAAACGATCGCATTGAACAGGGCAGCTCATTCATTCGCAGTGGTTACTCACGGCTGGTGAATTCTAGGAGTTCAAGTCCTTCCAAGCGAGCTGTCCTTATGGTCCGAATGCAATTACAAATACAACAATATCCAGCGTGTTTGTCCAAAACCGGAGATTTCCTTCCGATAGCAATCCTTCATGGAGTTTTTTGACTTGATTGTAGTGGCTTCCTTTCCTCTTTACCATAGCCACTGCCCAAGCCTGAAGCGGGGTTGTTTGGTACGCATACAGTCCACACTGAAGGTTTCCAAAAAGCCAAACATTCAATGTGATCCAGGGATATGGTGCAACAAAAATGTTTATTCTTCTTATATCTAACAGGAAAATGAATATCCAATCAACTTAAAACATAGATTACTTGATATGGAAAATACACAATATGACCTGTCTGTATGGTCAAAAAACTATACCGCTCCCGCGTCTAGCAAGGACTACTCCCCCCAAAGGCCCAACTTCCTGCTTTTATCCTAACACACTTACTGCAGTACAATGAATGGGCAAGAGGGGGGGACAGAACTAAGTTACGCTAACAACAAATGAATACATCTCAATCAGGTAAATATAAATCATAAAGGTACGTACCTAATATTTCATCATATACATTCATATTTACACAAATATACATGGAGCTCTGAATGTTCTGTCTTTTATACAAATATGTCCAAATCGGCTTTAACACCCGGGATTGTGCTAAATGGCCAAATGTAAAATTGGCCCACCATCCCACCCTTATTCTGGATGACTGTATGATAATACACACTTGTTCAAAGAGTCTGCTTCTCTGGATGCCCAGTCCACCTCACCCAACAGGAGCAGCAGACCAGCTAACAACTTCCTGAGACAGTTCGGACACTCCTTCAGACATGCCTCCGGTGGTGCTCCACAGAGACTGGAGAACAGCCAGCAACACTGCCCAAGACCAGGCCCACCTCAACTCAGCCCAGCTCTACACAGCACCGACCACAACCTAGGGTCTGGCAAAAGACTGTTGAGGATAGTGCACCACATGACGCAGTCCACACCATGTATGAGTCACATAGCCATTTTGCAGATGCTTTTATCGAAAGCGACTTATAGTCAAGCGTAGATACATTCTTATGTATGGGTGGTCCCGGGAATGGAACCTGCCGTTACAAGCGTCATGCTCTACCAACTGAGATACATGTATCATTCATATAATCAACCCTCATATGCTGAGGGTTTGGAGCTTTCCCAGTGTCGCTACCCTCCATACCACCCTCCTCAATTCCCACACAACCTCTCTCACAGGCTAGTTCTGGTTACCCTCCCTACTCCCATCCCCAGGATAGGCCTGGAACACTCCTGCCTCGAATGGCAGTCCCAACCCTGCAACAGGAGCCACACCAAGGCTCCTGTACACACCCAGAATGGAGCATCGGAAGACAATCTGGTCCCCTGCAGCAGCTCCACTCAATTGGCAGGATCTTCATCAGGGTGGACTGAGCTCTGCCAACACTGCTCACCCAGTTCCCGCCCCATCCCCTGCGTCCAGCAACTTGGGGGAGGTCTGTCAAATGCTCAGTCTGCTCTGCTCTGCTCTCACGTGGTTGGCCAGGGACCTTGGCAAAGTCTCAGCTCACTCAACAAATAGCTGCAGCAAAAACTCTATGCCTATTAGCTCTTATGGGAATGAGTTGAATACCCCGTCTGACTTTAAATATCCTAGGGGGCTTGGGCTAAAATGGACACAATTGACATTCTGGTTCTTTTGAAAACATGATTAAAAGAGACATTGAAGTACAGTACCAGTCAAAAGTTTGGACACACCTACTCATTCCAGGGTTTTTCTTTACTTTGACTATTTTCTACATTAGAGAATAATAGTGAAGACATCAAAACTATGAAATAAAAAAATATGGAATCATGTAGTAACCAAAAACGTTTTAAGCAAATCAAAATATATTTTATATTTGAGATTCTTCAAAGTAGCCACCCTTTGCCTTGATGACAGCTTTGCACACTCTTGGCATTCTCTCACAACCAGCTTCATGAGGTAGTCACATGGAATGCATTTCAATTAACAGGTGTGCCTTATATATTTGTGGAATTTCTTTCCTTTTTAATGAGTTTGAGACAATCAGTTGTGTTGTGACAAGGTAGGGGTGGTATACAGAAGATATCACAATTTGGTAAAGACCAAGTCCATATTATGGCAAGACCAGCTCAAATAAGCAAAAATAAATTACAGTCCATAATTATTTTAATCTGGAAAATTTCAAGAACTTTGAAAGTTTCTTCAAGTGCATTTGCAAAAACCATCAAGCACTATGATGAAACTGGCTCTCATGAGGTCCGCCACAGGAAAGGAAGACCCAGAGTTACCTCTGCTGCAGAGGATGAGTTCATTAAAGGTAACTGCACCTCAGATTGCAGCCCAAATAAATGCTTCACAGAGTTCAAGTAGCAGACACATCTCAACTTCAACTGTTCAGAGGAGACTGTGTGAATCAGGCCTTCATGGTCGAATTGCTGTAAAGAAACCACTACTAAATGACACCAATAAGAAGAGACTTGGATCAAGAGTCTTGGACCAAGAAACATGAGCAATGGACATTAGAATGGTGGAAATCTGTCCTTTGGTGTGATGAGTCCAAATGTGAGCTTTTTGGTTCCAACCGCTGTGTCTTTGTGAGACGCAGAGTAAGTGAACGGATGATCTCCACATGTGTGGTTCCCACCATGAAGCATGGAGGAGGAGTGATGGTGTGGGGGTGCTTTGCTGGTGACACTGCCTGTGATGTATTTAAAATTCAAGGCACCCTTAACCAGAGCCAAAGATAGATCTAACCTTTGGTTTTCTTCAGAGCTATCTCAGCTCATTGAGATAAGAAATCTCGCCTGGGCCAAAGCAAGGAAAACTGTACTGGCAATCTTTCAGACAACTGAGAAACAGATTTACTATCTCGATTAAGAAAGCTAAATCAAGCTACTTTTAAGCTCTATCTCTGACTCTGCTTGTGATCCTTCAAAATGTTGGACAGTAAATCCACTGAAGCATACAAGTTCTGTCTGACTTTGGCATCATAACTGAGAAGAATGGGATAAGTGATGCTTTTAATCGTCATTTTATCTCGGTAGCCTTTTTATTTGAGAGAAACTGTGGTTTAATTGACCCTGGTCAGTCAATCAATTGCTCTTCCCTCTGCCAGTCTCTAGCTTACTTGACGGTTAACCCGCCAACTTCTAGTGAATCTTTGTTTTCATTTCAACAATTTACTACATGTGATGTGCTAGATGCCTTGTTTAAGATTAAAGTTTTTAAAAATCCACTGGGGCTGATATGCTTGATCCATTTTTTGCTTCAGCTCTCTGCCCCCCTGATTGCTGTATCATTAACCCATACTTTCTACCTTACAATTATATCTCGTACTATCCCCAAGGTTTGGAAGGTGGCCCATATACTCCCTCTTCACAGAGGTGGTGACCCTTGTGACCTAAATAATTATTGCCCTATTTCTAAACTTTGTTGCCTAGCTAAAATATTAGAATCTTTGATTAATTCTCAGCTAAGATCGTTCCTATTTTTGAAATATATTCTAATTGTACATCAGTTGGGTTTTACACCAGGTCGTAGGACTATCTCTGCTGCATCCCTAGGTATAAAGGATGTGGTTAACTGTATGGATAAAGGCACCATTGTGCTGCCCTTTTAATTAACCTGTCAAAGGCCTTCAATACAGTTGATCACTCATTGCTAATGCAGAGGGTATCCTCCATTGGCCTAGATCAGGCTACATGTAACTGGTTTAAAAATGACTTAACAGATAGAATTCAATGTGTATCTACTGATAGTGTTAAATCGTGTTTTTTAGACATAATAAAATGTGTCCTGCAGGGGTCAATTCTGAGCCCTGTACTTTTTACTGTTTACATTACCAATACTACACTTGTATGCCGAATATTCCTTTTAGGAAATCAGCTTTTAGTTTTCTGTTCCACAAATAAGGTACAAATCTTCAAAATGTTGTTACATTTGATGTTTTGGTGCCTCTAGGGCCATTCAGAAAGCTGATTGAGGACCTTATTACTGATGAATGCACTTGTTTTTTATGACTGTGTTTTTCTTTCTGTTTGCATTTTGTATTTATATTTTGATGCATATATTTTCTGTAATTTCTGTACTTCAGGTCTTATCTGTAAAATAAACCTTGGTCTCAGTATGTGTCATGTCCTGACCCTAGTAAGATGTCATTTTCTATAGTAGAGTAGGGCAGGGCGTGACAGGGGGTGTTTTGGGTTGTTCTATGTTTTCTATTTCTATGTTTAAGTTCTAGTTTTTCTATTTCTATGTTGGGATTGTTTGGGTTGATCTCTAATTGGAGGCAGCTGATCCTCGTTGCCTCCTGATTAGAGATCATATTTAAGTCAGGGTTTTTCCCTTCCTGTTTTGTGTGTTTTCCTCTCTGTGTCACGGTTTGTTGTTTTTTGTGTATTCAAGTATTTTTTATGTATAGCATTTAATTTAATTTCACAATAAATAAAATATGTGGAACTACGAACACGCTGCATTTTGGTTCGATCCTTCAAACAGCCGTGACAGTATGACTCCCTGATAAAATAAAGGTTAAATAATAAATCTATTCTAAAATGAAGAGCAATAAGCTATAGAAGTGTTTTTATTTTTTTTAACCATAAAGGACTCAACAGAAGTTTGGAAGAAAAAATCAACATAGTAATGTAGTCTTTGATTTTTTTTTTTTTACAGGAGATCCTTATATTTGGCCGCTCCTTTAAAGTTGAAGAGGTACAGAGTGATGAACGATATCAAGCACTTAAGGTAAGTGGATCAAAAGGAACTATTTTCAATTTTCTTGTGAAATTATTTTGAAGTTATAGATACCATAGTTTAATTTGCTGTACATTTCCGCCAAATTATTATTTTATACACCATACAAATGCTGCCAGCAAGACTTAAATAGAACCTAAACCAGTAATTCCTCCCCCCAAAGAGATCCCATCTGACAACATGTTATTTTGAGTACATCAATGTTTTCTTGCCAGCTGTTCACCAGTGTGTTTGGGGTTGGACCCAAAACGGCTGAGAAGTGGTACCGCAGAGGGTTGCGCTCACTCAAGGAGATTCTGGCCGAACCCAACATCCAGTTGAACAGGATGCAGAGAGCTGGTATGAACAGGAGTAGCACACAACCTCCTCCCTATGTTTTGATATCAGAACACTAATATGTAGCTGATCTTAAATGATCTTAGTTTTGATATTGCCTTAATTGCAGAAAGTAGTAAACTCTGCTGGTATCTCTATCTCTGGGATTGTATTCACAAAAGGCCGCGGAATACGATTCTATGAATAGGGAGGACCTGATCATAAATCAGCACTTCTAACCTGAAACGCTTTTACAGGCCCCAGTCTCATTCTGTTAAGGTAATGTCCCAGAGTATGTTCTATGTCCGATGCTCTAAAAGTAGCAGTTGACCCCCAGACAGTTGGCACTTTACAGTGATAAACTGAGACCGTAGGTGAAGTAACACAATGAAAACCTAACAAGGGGGATTCATAATGCAAATCAATGAGTTGTAGTTATAAAGAGTAAACCTTGTCATGGGACACTCATCAATCAGCTTGGGAGAGAAGGCCCTCATTAACATAAAGACCAAAAACGTTCCCTGACTTTCAATATGAGAATTATGATTTGTTTGTCACATCATTGATGCAACACAGCAACAGAGTGAAATGTGACAGAATATTTTATCCCTACTTCTTTGTTTGGGAATTGGTTTCAGCTGACTTTAAGTTGATTAGCCAGGTTTGGAAGTCTTTGGCAAGCGGCCATTTGGGGTTAAGAAATTAAATAAATTAAAGTGGAGACAGATGGGACTGGGACATAGAGGAAAGTGGCAGATCGAACCAGCGCCTATGGGGCGATATGTGGACCAGAGTCAGCGGCACTACCGCTTGACCAGACTTACTTACTGATTTTTATTGTCCCCATGGGGAAATTTTGTTGCAGTGTCATGTACACATTTAAAGTGGTGGTTAAATACAAAACAAAATTGGCAATACAACTTTCATAACAGTTACATACCAATACATTTTTTTTAAAAGACTAGCAAAAAAAAGACTAGACTCCAGCATGCTTCTATAACTTGCAATAATTCAATTATTATTTTCTTGCAAAAAGGAAACAACAATGAAATACAATACCATAGCCACAACATGGAGCCTAAAAGATAAAGGAAAGAGTACAATAAAATAAAAGTATACTTTCAAAATGGTCATCTCTAAACTCTGCTTCAGGAGATGGTAGTAGGTGACTACTGTGCGCTCAAAGTATTCCCCCCCATTCATTTTTACACATTTTGTTGTGTTACAAAGTGGGATTAAAATGGCTTTAATTGTAATTATTTTTGTCAGCGATCTACAGAAAATACTTTAATGTCAAAGTGGAAGATTTATTGATATTTTTTGGGTGACAAATAAAACACTAATTTATCTTGATTAGATACGTATTTAACCCCCTGAGTCAATACAAGTTAGAATCATCTTTGGCAGAGATCACAGCTGTGAGATTACCTGAGTAAGACTCTAAGAGCATTGCACATCTGGATTGTACAATAGTTTCCCATTATTCTTTCAAAAATTCTTCAAGCTCTGTCAAGTTGGTTGGTGATCATTGCAAGAGCCATTTTCAAGTCTTGGTATAGACTTTCAAACTGTAACTAGGCCATTCGGGAACATTCAATGACGTCTTGGTAAGCAACTCTGGTGTATATTTCGCCTTGTGTTTTAGGTAATTGTCTGTTGAAAGGTGAATTTGTCTCCCAGTGTCTGTTGGAAGTTTTGTTTTGGATTTTGCCTGTGCTTAGCTTTATTCCGTTTCTTTTTGTCCTATGAAACTCCCTAGTCCTTGCTGATAACAAGTATACCCCTAACATGATGCCATGCTTGAAAATATGAAGAGTGGTACTCAGTGATGTGTTGTGTTGGATTTGCCCCAAAACATAACGCTTTGTATTCCGGACAAAAAGTTTGTTTGACACTTTTTGTATTATTTTAGTGCCTTATCGCAAACAGGATGCATTTTGGAATATCTTTATTCTGTATAGCCTTCCTTCTTTTCACTCTGTCATTAATGTAAGTATTGTGCAGTAACTACATTGTTGTTGATAAATCCTCAGTTATCTCCTATCACAGCTATTTAACTCTGTAACTGTTTTAAAATCACCATTAGCCTCATGGTGAAATCTCTGAGTGGTTTCCTTCCTCTCCAGCAACTGAGCTAGTAAGGGTGCCTGCATCTTTGTAGTGACTGGGTGAATTGATACACCATCCAAAGTGTAAATAATAACTGCACCATGCTCTAAGGGATATTCAATGTCTGCTTTGTTTTACCCATCTACAAATAGGTGCCCTTCTTGTTGAACTATGGGAGCACAGCACTATTGCCTGTGCTCCCTGGTCTTTGTGGTTGAATCTGTGCTTGAAATTCACTGCTCAACTGAGAGACCTTACAGATAATTGTATGTGTGGGGTAAAGAGATGGGCTAGTTATTAAAAATCATGTTAAACACTATTGCACACAGATTGAATCCATTTTGTTATGTACAACTTTGTTATGTGTACTCCTGAACTTTATTTAGGCTTGCTATAACAAAAGGGTTGAATACTTATTGACTCAAGACATTCCAGTTTTACATTTTTATAAATATGTAAACATTTCTAAAAACATAATTCCACTTTAACATTGTGGTATTGTGTGTCTGTTGGAAGTTTTCCTTTGGATTTTTGCCTGTGCTTAGCTCTATTCCGTTTCTTTTTGTCCTAAAACACAAAATCTCAATTTATCCGTTTAAAATGCACCCTTGAAAAAGTCAAAGGGTGTGAATACTTTCTGAGGACACGGGAGTCTCGTGTGGCTCAGTTGGTAGAGCATGGTGTTTGCAACGCCAGGGTTGTGGGTTTGATTCCCACAGGGGACCAGTACGGAAAATAAATGTATGCATTCACTACTGTAAGTCGCTCTGGATAAGAGCGTCTGCTAAATGACTAAAATTAAATGGAAAAAAAATATGGTATTGTACAGTACATAGCTTATTTTTGTGAGTCTACCATTGGCTTCGCGAAGTCGTAATAAACAATTGTATTTTCTGTTCTACAGTAATATCCAGTTACTAAGCAGTAATGACAACCAAATCTCTCCCGTTGTGAAATCCCAGCAAAATCAAGATGGTGTACAGTGGGATTACTGGCTGACATGGAACAGTTTCCTAAACTTAGAGGAGAGGGAGAGTCAACATTTCAGTGTTGGGGTAGAGGAAGGTAGGAGCAGAAAGATGGAGGCCGGGATTAACTGTGTCTGTCAGACTGGTGGGGAAAAGCCACAAAGATCGATTCAGTTTTCACTGTCAACAGGGGAATGGATTATTTCATAACCTTATTGATGCATGTCACATACACAAAGTGGTGCAACCTTGTTGGGGGAATAATAGTTGAAATAAACTACTTCGAAGTGTCTCAACAGACTTAAGGGCATTTTTTTTAAACTATGGTACTTAACAGGTAATTTGGGGATTCTATGGACACTGAGAATGTACACTTGAATTATCTTTATTTTTTACATTCTGAAAGTGAGGTGAGGCGAGAAGAGGGCAGCCGAGCTGAGGAGATGCGAAGAGACGAGATTTGATTTGGGGAGAGGAGGGCCAGGCAGGAGTCCTTCAACGTCCATTAGGTTATATTCCCACTCATTATAGAGTATTAGAGAGCTATTAGGTTGTATTTACGCGCCCTCGTTCTCAGTTGCTCTTGAGTAGTTTTTGTGAGAGAGAAACCTAGCACAGGGACTTCTTCTTAGCAAGAGTATAAAGTTTGGTAACACTTCATTTTAAGAGGTCTTATTACAGTGTAACTACATGTGTAATTACAATAACAACTATTGTAGTTAATTGTAATAACTCATAGTTACACTGTAATAACAATATGTAACTGATGGTAATTGCAGTCTGTAATTATAGAGGTGTAACAACAAATGCTTGTTACCATGCTTGTTACAAATGGGCAAGTTACCACAATTTACAAATGTACACTGGGTGTCTGGGATTACAAAGGTTGGAGGCTCACTGGGCTCTAATTACCTACCTGTGAGCACTCTTCAAAATCTCTACTCAATGTTGTTGCTAGCAATTGCCCCATAAAGTGTACAAACTGGGTTAACTTGGTAGAGTTTACAAAAACAGATCAGATATAGGTCAACCTCATTGACTGAGGTCTACATACAGGTGTCATCCCAGATAAAACATTAAAAAAGGTATAATTCATGTGTAAGTTACCCATTATAAACCCACAAGTACACCACAGAGTACATGTAATATCTGCATAAGTAGAACATAATTACTAGGTGTTACACAGGATTTAGCTACATAAAATTAAGTGTATCTTGAGGGGTACTTACTTGTAATTAATGTGTACTGATATCGTACATAACCCATCCTGACAACCTGGCCCTTATTTGTTAATTTATTAGGATCCCCAAAAGCTGATCCCCAGCTACTCTTCCTGGGGTCCACACAAAACATGAAACTTGACATAATAGAGAACATTAATAGAGAAGAACAGCTCAAGGACAGAACTACATTTTTTTTTAAAGGCACACGTAGCCTACATACAGTTGAAGTCGGAAGTTTACATACACCTTAGCCAAATACAATTAAACACAGTTTTTCACAATTCCTGACATTTAATCCTACTAAAAATTCCCTGTCTTAGGTCAGTTAGGATCAACACTTTATTTTAAGAATGTGAAATGTCCGAATAATAGTAGAGAAAATGATTTATTTCAGCTTTTTTTTCTTTCATCACATTCCCAGTGGGTCAGAAGTTTACATACACTCAATTAGTAGTTGGTAGCATTGCCTTTAAATTGTTTATCTTGGGTAAAACGTTTCAGGTAGCCTTCCACAAGCTTCCCAAAATAAGTTGGGTGAATTTTGGCCCATTCCTCCTGACAGAGCTGGTGTAACTGAGTCAGGTTTGTAGGCCTCCTTGCTCGCACACGCTTTTTCAGTTCAGCCCACAAATGTTCTATAGGATTGAGGTCAGGGCTTTGTGATGGCCACTCCAATACCTTGACTTTATTGTCCTTAAGTCATTTTGCCACATCTTTGGAAGTATGCTTGTGGTCATTGTCCATTTGGAAGACCCATTTGCGACCAAGCTTTAACTTCCTGACTGATGTCTGAGATTTTGCTTCAATATATCCACATAATTTTCCTTCCTCATGATGCCATCTATTTTGTGAAGTGAAGTCCCTCCTACAGCAAAGCACCCCCACAACATGACGCTGCCACCCCTGTGTTTCACGGTTGAGATGGTGTTCTTCGGCTTGCAAGCGTTCCCCTTTTTCCTTCAAACATAATGATGGTCATTATGGCCAAACAGTTCTATTTTTGTTTCATCAGACCAGAGGACATTTCTCCAAAAAGTACAATCTTTGTCCCCATCTGCAGTTGCAAACCGTAGTCTGGCTATTTTATGGCGGTTTTGGAGCAGTGGCTTCTTCCTTGCTGAGCGGCCTTTCAGGTTATGTCGACATAGGACTCGTTTTACTGTGGATATAGATCATCCTCCAGCATCTTCACAGGATCCTTTGCTGTTGTTCTGGGAATGATTTGCACTTTTCACACCAAAGTACGTTCATCTCTAGGAGACAGAAAGCTTCTCCTTCCTGAGCGGTATAAACACACCCATGGTGTTTATACTTGCATACTATTGTTTGTACAGATGAACGTGGTACCTTCAGGCGTTTGGAAATTGCTCCCAATGATGAACCAGACTTGTGGAGGTCTAAAACAATTCTGAGGTCTTGGCTGATTGCTTTTGATTTTCCCATGATGTCAAGCAAAGAGGCACTGAGTTTGAAGGTAGGCCTTGAAATACATCCACATGTACACCTCCAATTGACTCAAATTATGTCAATTAGCGTATCAGAAGCTTCTAAAGCCATGACATCATTTTTATGAATTTTCCAAGCTGTTTAAAGGCACAGTCAACTTAGTGTATGTAACTTCTGAACCACTGGAATTGTGATACATTGAATTATAAGTGAAATAATCTGCCTGTAAACAATTGTTGGAAAAATGACTTGTGTCATGCACAAAGTAGATGTCCTAACTGACTTGCCAAAACTATAGTTTGTTAGCAAGAAATTTGTTGAGTGGTTGAAAAATGAGTTTTAATGACTTCAACCTAAGTGTATGTAAACTTCCGACTTCAACTGTATCAATACATACACACAAACTATCTACTTCAAATAGGGGAGAGGCGTTCTGCCGTGAGGTGTTGCTTTATCTGTTTTTTTTAAATCAGGTTTGCTGCTTATTTGAGCAATATGAGATGGAACGAAGTACTATGCAATAATGGCTCTATATAATACTGTAAGCTTTCTTGAATTTGGGGACTGTGAAATGTCCCCTGGTGGGGTAAGTGTGTGTGTCAGAGCTATGTGTAAATTGACTATGCAAACATTTTAGGATTTTAATGTTTCTTATAAAAGCAAGAAGTGATGCAGTCAGTCTCTCCTCAACTCTTAGCCAAGAGAGACATGTACGCATAGTATTTATATCAGGCCTCTGATTACAATGTGGAGCAAGACGTGCCTCTCAATTCTGGGGCAGCTGCAGTTTAACTAGTTCTTTCCTTGCAGCACTCGACAACACGACTGGATAATAATTAAGATTAGACAAAACTAGAGCCTGCAGTACTTGCTTTTTGGAGTGTGGTGTCAACAAAGCAGAGCATCTCTTTATTTCAGACAGACCTCTCCCCATCTTTCCAACCATTGAATCTGTATATTCTGACCATGACAGTTTATAATCTAAGGTAACACCAAGTAATTTAATCTCAACTTGTTCAACAGCCACACCATTCATTTCCAGATTCAGCTGAAGTCTAGAATTTAAGGAATATTTGTACCAAATACAATGCTCTTAGCTGCCCTGCGATACACCACGTTTTACATGTATAACATTATAGAAGCTGCAATGAAAGAAAAACCCTTCTAGTTCTATTAGATAAATAGCTCTGAATCCACGATATGGCAGAGGTTGCGAAGCCATAACACAAGTTTTTTTCAACAAAAGGTTAAGGTCAATAATATCAAAGGCTGCACTGAAATCTAACAGTACAGCTCCCACAATCTTCTTGTTATGAATTTCTTTCAACCAATCATCAGATATTTGTGTCCGTGCAGTACATGTTTAGTGCCCTTCTCTATAAGCATGCTGAAAGTCTGTTGTTATTTTGTTTACAGAGAAATACCATTGCATTTGCTCAAACACCATTTTTTCCATCAGCTCGCTAAGAGCTGGAAGCAAGCTGATAGGTCTGCTGTTAGAATCAGTTAAGGCCGCTTTACCACTCTTGGGAAACGGAATGACTTTGACTTTTCTCCAGGACTGAGGACAAAGACTTTCTTCTAGGCTCCGTAGAGAGTACCGGTACAGAGTCAATGTGCGAGGGCACCGGTTAGTCAAGGTATTTGAGGTAATATGTACATGTGGGTAGAGTTAAAGTGACTATACACAGATAATAATCAGAGTAGCACCAGTGTAAAAGAGGTGGGGCAATGAAAATAGTCTGCGTAGCCCCTTTATTCAGGAGATGTTCAGGAGTCTTATGGCTTGGGGGCAAAAGCTGTTAAGAAGACTCTTGGACCTAGACTTGGCGCTCCGGTACTGCTTGCTGTGTGGTAGCAGAGAGAACAGTTTATGACTAAGGTGGTTGGAGTCTTTGACAATTTTTAGGGCCATCCTCTGACACCGCCTGGTATAGAGGTCCTGGTATTGCAGGAAGCTTGGACCCAGTGATGTACTGGGCCATACGCACTACTCTCTGTAGTGCCTTGCGGTCGAAGGCCGAGCAGTTGCCATACCAGGCAGTGATGCAACCAGTCAGGATGCTCTCGATGGTGCAGCTGTATAACTTTTTGAGGATCTGAGGACCTCAGATCCTCAATCTTTTCAGTCTCCTGAGTGGGAATAGGATTTGTCGTGCCCTCTTCACAACTGTCTTGGTGTGCTTGGACCATGATTGTTTGTTGGTGATGTGGACACCAAGGAACGTGAAGCTCTCAACCTACTCCACTACAGCCCGTCGATGAGAATGGGGGCGTGCTCGGCCCTACTTTTCCTGTAGTCCACAATCATCTCCTTTGTCTTGATCACGTTGAGGGAGAAGTTGTTTCCTGGCACCACATGGCCAGGTCTCTGACCACCTCCATATTGGCTGTCTCATCATTGTCGGTGATTAGGCCTACCAAGGGCTCCCCTTGTTGAGGATCAGCGTGGCGAATGTGTTTCCAACCTTTACCACCTGGGGGCAGCCCGTCAGGAAGTCCAGGATCCAGTTGCAGAGGGAAATGTTTAGTCACAGGGTCCTTAGCTTAGTGATGAGCTTTGAGGGTACAATGGTGTTGAACGCTGTGCTGTAGTCAATAAACAGCATTCTCATTTTACGGCTAGGGGTTCCGCTAGCGGAACGTTTCGACAACATCCAGTAAAATGGCAGAGCGCGAGATTCAAAAATAATTATTAGAAATATTTAACTTTCATACATTCACAAGTGCAATACACCAAATTAACAAGATGTTAAGCTTTTAAATAATGTAAGATACATGTATTTACAAGAATGTTTAATATTACGTGTAATGTAATGGTGTATTTAGAATTTTTGTTCTCTGCTATTTGACCGGATGTTAGGCAGGTGGGACGCTACCATCCCACCTAGCCCAGACAAGTTAAAGCTTAACTTCTTGTTATTCTAGCCACCGTGTCAGATTTCAAAAAGGCTTTACGGCAAAAGCAAACCATCTATTATCTGAGAACAGCATCCCATCAAACAAACACATGACAATCATAATTCAACCCGCCAGGCGCGACACAAAAGAACGATATAATTCATGCCTAACCTTTGAAGATCTTCTTCTGTTGGCACTCCAATATGTCCCATAAACATCATAAATGGTCCTTTTGTTTGATAAATTCCATCGTTATATCTCCAAAATGTCAATTTATTTGGCGCGTTTGATTCAGAAAAACACCGGTTCCAACTCGCACAACATGACTACAAAATATCTAATAAGTTACCTGTAATCTTGATCCAAACATTTCAAACAACTTTCCTGATACAACTTTAGGTATTTTGTAAATAATCGATAAAATTTAAGAAGGGATAAACTGTGTTCGATACCGGATGAAAACAAAGTGGAGCGAGCTTTCAGGTCGCGCGCCCCAACCACAACAGTACACTAGACTCGACCCTCGTTCTGAACAGCCATACTTCTTCATTACTCAAAAGAAAAACATCAACCAATTTCTAGACTGTTGACATCCAGTGGAAGCGATAGGAACTGCAAGAAAGTGCCTTAGAAATCTAGATCCACATAGAAACTGATTAAAAACACTGTCACCCCACCAAAAAAAATCCTGAATGGTTTGTCCTCGGGGTTAAGCCTGCCAAATAAGTTCTGTTATACTCACAGACATACTTTCAACAGTTTTAGAGTGTTTTCTATCCAAATCTACCAATTATATGCATATCCTAGCTTCTGGGCCTGAGTAGCAGGCAGTTTACTTTGGGCACGCTTTTCATCCAAAATTCCGAATGCTGCCCCCATCCCAAAAAAGTTAAAGGAAAAAGTAATCTTACAGTACGGGGTGAGTAATCGCTGTCCTGACATCTAGAAACTTTTTTCGGTCATAAGAGACGGTGGTAGAGACATTATGTTCAAAATAAATGACAAAAAAACGCCAAAAAACACACAATAGCACAATTGGTTGGGGACCGTAAAACGGCAGCCATCTCCCCCAGCACCATTATCAACATTCTTTATATCATTGATCTTGGCATTTAAAACAGTTTTGTCTTCTTTTTGTTGAATTTAGTGACTTCATTTCTAAATTTGCATTAAGTCAGCCTGTCAGATGTGCAGCCAGACTTATTAGCCACTTCTTTTGCCCCATCTCTTTCAAACATACTATTTTTCAATACATTAATGACACTCAAATATGTCCTACTACTCATTGTGATTTCCATGTTAAAAGAGGTGTGTTTTCTGGTGTCCTTTGCAGAAGTGTGAATTGTTTACCGTGTGTGTTTGTTTCATGAGTGAGTTTTCGAGACTTAGTGTTTGTTGTTTTTCCAGTGTACTGTGATCCTGCGGCTACTGTTTATCAGTAAAGTATTTACGTTTATCCTTAACCACTGATTCCTTGTCTGGTCTCTTCTCTGCACCTGGGTCCAACCTCACCACGTCACAGCAAGCTTCTGCCAAAACATGGACCCAGCAGAGATCACCCAGATCAAGAATGTTGTAACCCACCATGGAGCACTGCTGGGGCGGCAGTAAGGACAACTCTCCCAAATATCATCCCGACACTTACCGACTCCCTCCAACCACAGTCCAACCTCATCCCAGGAGGAGCCAATGCCCAAGTCTAATTGCTCAGTGCAACAGGCGTCGCCATAGTTCCTCCAGGGATTCTGCACTGGGAAGCCAAGATCCCAGCCCCCAAGCGGTATGACGGCCACCCGGGAGGATGCAAGGGGTTCCTCACTCAGTGTTCTCTGGTGTTCGAGCTACAGTCCTCCTCGTTTCACACCGATCGGACCATGATGGTCTACATCATCTCTTTACTCTCAGGCAGGGCCCTGGTGTGGGAAACAGCTGTGTGGGAACAGTAGCCACCATCCAGAGCTGCGACGAGTCTTCAACCACTCAGTTGGCGGATGAGAAACGGCCAGCCAACTGTTCAACATCCACCAAGGAGCCAGGCCAGTGGCTGACTTCACCATTGAGTTCCGCACCCTCACCTCCGAGAGTGGATGGAATAGGGAGGCCCTGGTCACCGCTTTCCACCAGTCTAACTCCATTGATGAACTGGCCTCTCGGGAACTGGGCGAGGACCTCGAGTCCCTGATGGCGCTGGCAATCAGGATCAACAACCGCCTCCGAGAACGCATGAGACAGCGCCTTTTTGACACCATCCCAGTATCCTGGTTTCCTGAGCACCCCAAGTCCCCCGAACGCAGCATTGAGGAGCCCATGCAGCTGGGACGCATGCATCTGAGCCCACAGGAGCGTGACAGGCGCATGTGTGAAGGCTGCTGCCTCTTCCTGCTGAGGTCTCGGCCATCTCTGAGCTACATGACCAGAGCTGATGGGAAATGCCAGGGCTCGCCAGGGCTCGCCAGGACAAGGGGAGACCCTGTCAAGCTGTGCAGTTACCCCCTGGCTACCAAGTCACCATTTGTAACTACACTACCCGCAACCCTCCACTGGGACAACCGTCAGCACCAGATTCAAGCCTTAGTGGACTCCAGGGCTGCAGAGAATTTCATTGATCAAGACTTCGCCAGAGAATTACAAATCCCCTGCTTGAAATGTACCATCCCTCTGCAGATTCAAGCCCTCGATGGATGCCCCATTTGCTCCGACCAGGTGGAATATCAGACCAAGCCCGAGAACCCCCTTATCCTAGGGTACCCCTGTCTAGGGCTACATAACCCACTATTCTTCTGGTCCACGGGACACCTACTAGACTGGGGTGAGGACTGCCAGCCTAAGTGTCTAAGACCCCCACCAAAAGCCTTGCCATGTCCTCCTGCATCCATTGAAGACCAAAGCTTCTTCGCTCATGCTCCCGAATACTTCGACTTCCGGGAGGCCTTCAGTAAGAGGCAAGCTGCCACCCTTCCCCTCCATACGACTGTGCCATAGAACTCCTACCCAGCTCCACACCTCCCCAGGGCCGTATATACTCCCTCTTGACCCCTTAAGCAGCAGTCATAGACAATTACATCCGGAAGTCGGTGGAGGCAGGTTTCATTCGCCACTCTACATCCCCAGCTGGTGCAGGCTTCTTCTTCGTGGGTAAGAAGGATGGAGGCCTGCGTCCTTGTATCGATTTCAGAGGGCTCAACCGGATTACGATCTAGAATCGTTTCCCCCTACCCCTGATGTCCGCCGCCTTGGACTTGGCTCAAGGGGCCAAATTCTTCACCAAACTGGACCTCCGCAACGCTTACAATCTGGTGAGAATCAGTGAGGGAGATGAGTGGAAAACTGCCTTTAACACCCCTAGTGGTCACTATGAGTATTTAGTCATGCCCTTCAGATTATCAAACTCACTGGCAGTCTTTCAAGCATTGGTCAATGACACTCTTAGGGATATGTTGAATCGGTTCATCATTGATTACCTCGACGAAGTCCTGATCTTCTCCAAAACCCTTCCAGAACACATTCTAAATGTCCGCCAAGTCCTGAGACGCATCCTACAGAGTCAAATATATGTCAAGATAGAGTGAGTTCCACGTATCACAAGTTTCCTTCCTGGGTCACATTATCTCTACCCGTCCCACCTCACTCAAGCCGGTCCAGTGGTTCCTCGGGTTTGCCAATTTTTACAGGCGTTTTATACGCAACTTTGGTGCAGTGGCAGTGCCTCTCACGGTCCTAACCCGCAAGTCCCAGACCTGTTTTTGCAGGACTCCTGAGGCTGACAGGGCATTCATGTAGCTGAAGGGATGTTTTACCTCCGGATCCATCCTCGTTCATCCTGACCCCGCTCGTTCCTTTGTGGTAGCGGTGGATGCCTCCTTTCACAGCAGAACGAGGATGACAAGAAACTGCACCCATGCGCCTTTCTCTCCAAGCAGTTCTCTTGGCAGTTAAGTGTGCCCTTGAGGGGTGGAGACACTGGTTGGAGGGGGCACCTCATCCTTTCGTGATCTGGAAGCACCATAAGAGCTTGGTCACCATTTATGAAGCCAAGAGGTTGAACGCTCGCCAGTCTGTTTTTTAACAGGTTTAATTTAACAGTAGCCTATTGCCCGGGATCCAAGAATCAGAAAGCAGACGCCCTGTCCCGCCAACACGATGTCTTTAACGAGGAGAGAGACTCCAAGCCCATCAACCCCAGCTCCCGCATAGTGGCCCCTGTGATATGGAGTATTGAGACCACGGTACGAAAGCCCAGACCCGAGAACCTAACCCCTGCTGGGGTCCCACTAACAAACTGTCCATCAGCCCGTTCTCGAGTGCTAAAATGGGGATGCTTCTCTAAATTAACTGGGCATCCAGGGGTTAATCAGACACTGGAGTTCCCGAGGCGGAAATTCTGGTGGCCCAACATGATTGAGGATGTGAGATCCTTTGTTGCGGCCTGCTCCACCTGTGCCCAAAGCAAGTCCTCACGACAGAGACCGGCTGGGTTGCTCCAAACTCTGCCCATCCCCAGCCGGCCCTGGTCCCACCTGTCCGAAGACTTTATCACAGGGTTACCTTCATCCAAGGGCTAACCACTATCCTGGTGGTCACCGATCGGTTCTCCAAGGCAGCCCATTTCATTGCCTTACCCAAGTTTCCAACAGATAAGGAAACTGCTGATCTCATGCTTACCCATGTCTTTCAACTACAGACTTCCCAAGGACATTGTCTCAGATCGTGGACCCCAGTTCATCACACGGCAGTGGAAGGCCTTCTGCTCCCTGTTGGGGGCGTCAATGAATCTCTCCTCGGGATTCCACCCACAGTCTAATGGGCAAACTGAGCGTGCCAACCAAGAGCTGGAGAAGTTCCTCCGCTGTTGCGTCTCCACTCAGGCCAGCAACTGGAGCAAGTTCCTCGTCTGGGCAGAATATGCTCATAACACACTGCCAATCTCGTCCACTGGACTGTCGCAGTTAGTGTCAGTTCGGGTCCCCCTTCTCTGCACATGGGTCCAACCTCACCATGTCACAGAGATGGAATAGAGAAAGAGGTGGGATAGAGTTAGGGCTATCGTGGTGGCGTGTCCATTCAAATACAGATGGTGGTTTTAAGTCTTCCGGAAGCGCCATCCACGTGGGAGGATAAACACACTAGTACACCACAGAGTACATGTAATATCTGTATAAACACAATGCAATTACTAGGTGTTACACAGGATTCAGATACTTACTTGTAATTCATGTGTACTTATATAGTACATTACCCATTCTGGCAACCTGAGCCTTATTTTAAGGCTTCAAGAAGCACCATTCAAGTAAGAAAATAAACACTAGTACACCACAGAGCACATGTAATATTTTATGAAGTGTATCTTAAGGTGTACTTATTGTGAGGTGTAATTATTGTGTACATACAAATTACGTTACCCATTCTGACAATCTAATCGTCGGCTTCTGAAAGCACCATCCAAGTGAGAAAATAATCACATTAATACAACACAGAGTATATATCTGTAATATCTGCATAAGTACAAAGGTTGTCGCTAGTTGTTACACAGCATTTAGCTATTTAAAGTGAAGTGTAACTTCATAGATACCAATGAGCAAGTTGTATATAATTACTTATTAACAAGTGAAAATACCGACGAACAAAAAATATGCTTCTATTTTAGTCAACTTTATTGCAACATGTACAAATACCTTACATTTCTTACAAAATAACAAGAGTTTTTATCATTAGATTAATAATTTGATTAATTAGATTAAACAAAGATATAGGCCTAATCAGTAACATGAAAATAGCTATTCTAGTGGTCACTCAAATCTGTAGCCTATAGTATTGTGAGTAGCCTAGATAGCTAGCTAATTTAGAAAAATGGGATTGTCTTTTTCTTCCCTTTTTAACATTCCAAGTAACAATGGACATCGAGAACTCTGTCTCTGACTCTGTCTTCATCTGTTTCTTTCTTGTAAGTATTTTCCCATCCTGGAGTCTGAGACCTTGTGGGAATCTGTGGTAAAGAAGAAGAGTGTATGACAATTTAGCATAGACACTCTACATTACCCCTAGTTATCATCATCATGAGTTCTATAGTTAAGGCGTAAAGATAGCTAGGCCTAGCTAACTACCTAACTAGTTGTTGGGTTATCCAGCTAGCAATAATATAGCCCTTGATCATGACTTTCAGTTCCATTACATTACACATAAGAGTCATTTGATGAAGGCGTCTTCTGTATGTGGGAGTTTTGTTAAGAGCCCCGAGGCTCAGTATGAACATTAACATACATCACTTGCGGTACGGTTTTGGAAGCATAAGGACCATATCTTTCACCTTTATAGTGTTAGGGTTAGTGTTCCCAGATGCCCATAACTCAATTTTACAACACGTGTTTTCATGGAAAACAGACGTAAGACAGTTTTGGTCTATCTGTGCTAATTAGATATATGTGTCTCCTAACACCTGTGTGTAAACGGAAGAATAACGCCACAAACGTGTTGTCACTGAAAAATATTGCCAGCTGCAACTGTGTTAAAACCGGTTAAAACAGTGTAACTGTGTGTTTTGCATTTGTGAAATTATTTTGATGTGATATGAAAGTAGAGGGATGTATGTTCCTAGAACCGTACCGCAATTGAGAATCGATTCATGTTTAGATTGAGTATTTGGCGGTTTGGCTTCCAGAGCCAAATCGCCTTTAAAACAGAACATGTAAGGTCCTTGGACTATATGGAGTAGCGTTAGGCACCTTTATTTCATTATTGGGCTAGCAATAATAGAACTTGTGTTGACACAAGTAGCTAGCTAGCTAACGTTAATATGCTGGGTGTGTTTCACGTACTGTAATACCCTTGGGGTACAGCTACCCTGAGAACAAGATTCAGGGAAGATAAAACCAAGATTAGCATGCTAGCTAATCCAAAAAAACACAACAGATTTTATACAATCAATCAAATTTAGCCGATGTCAAAGTGCTGTACAGAAACCCAGCCTAAAACCCCAAACAGCAAGTAATGCAGATGTAGAAGCACGGTGGATAGGAAAAACTCCCTAGAAAGGCCAGAACCTAGGAAGAAACCTAGAGAGGAACCAGACTCTGAGGGGTGGCCAGTGCTCTTCTGGCTGTGCTGTGTGGAGATCATAACAGAACATGGCCAAGATGTTCAAACGTTCATAGATGACCAGCAGTGTCAGATAATAATAATCACAGTGGTTGTAGAGGGTGCAACAGGACAGCACCTCAGGAGTAAATGTCAGTTGGCTTTTCATAGCCGATTGTTCTGAGTTAGAGACAACAGGTGAGGTAGAGAGAGTCCAAAACAGCAAGTCCGGGACGAGGTAGCATGTCCAGTGAACAGGTCAGGGCTCCATAGCCGCAGGCAGAACAGTTGAAACTGGAGCAGCAGCAGGGGGAGAATACTTCAATTCACACAGGACACCGGAGGAGACAGGATAAATACTCCAGATGTAACAGACTGACCCTAGCCCCCGACACAAACTATTGACGCATGGAAGAGCACCAGTAAGCCAGTGACTCAGCCCCCGTAATAGGGTTAGAGGCAGAGAATCCCAGTGGAGAGAGGGGAACCGGCCAGGCAGAGATGGCAAGGGCGGTTGGTCACTCCAGTGCCTTTCCGTTCACCTTCACACCCCTGGGCCAGACTACACTCAATCATAGGACCTACTGAAGAGATGACTCTTCAATAAAGACTTAAAGGTTGAGACCGAGTCTGTGTCTCTCACATGGATAGGCAGACCATTCCATAAACATTAAGCTCTATAGGAGAACGCCCTGCCTCCAGCTGTTTGCTTAGAAATTCTAGGGACAGTAAGGAAGCCTGCCTCTTGTGACTGTAGCGTACGTGTTAGGAATGTACGGCAGGACCAAATCGGAAAGATAGGTAGGAGCAAGCCCATGTAATGCTTTGTAGGTTAGCAGTAAAACCTTAAAATCAGCCCTAACCTTAACAGGAAGCCAGAGGCTAGCACTGGAGTAATATGATCAAAGTCTATTCTGTACATGGTAACTAGCTAGCTAGCTAGCTAGCCTGGTTGGTAGGCCCAACAAAAATGGCAGCTAATGTTTGCTAGCTAGCTACCTATGCTAAATCGTCCATCAGAATTCAGTTATCCAAAAAAGCAAAACAAATTGCATGGAAATGTACTTTCTCTCTCCTGTGTTTACGTTTTTGACCTGCAACACTTAATTTCCTTCACAGAAATCTTTCATGTCTGGATTTTGCACACTGTCCTTCTCGATTCTGTTCTTTGCACACTGTTACATGACGTCAGTGTCAACACGTGGGCACATTCAAGGTCGTCATTATTTTGAGCGTGTTGTGCAGATGGGCAGATCTTAACATGATGCCTTAATTCCTGTGATAAATAGATAATTGCACCAATGCATCCCATCCAAAAGTGAGAATGTTCCTCAACAGTGAAACCCTTGCAAGGTTACATGATGGAATAAGAGTTTGTCTTATGACCATTTTAAGTGCATTTATAAACCATTATTCAACCAAGCTTAATAGGCTAATAATTTGGCAAACACTAATGACGATCTCACACTTTTAACCGTAACTATTTATTAAGGCCAGGCACCACATGCTGAAATTACATTTTTGTATTTACCTATCAATTTTGAGATTTGTTGGTATTTTGGTTCCTTAATATTAGTATTTCCAAAAAGTAAAGATAAAAATGACAAATACTTGATGAAAATGTATATTTTCTTTAGGTTTGTCATACTACCGTCATCAACATTATTATGAATTTTAACCACTTTAATGTTACAAACTGGACTATACTTAGTAACTTTCTTTGAAGAGATGGTGATTGTGTCTAAATAGGCGTTTGGTAGTCTAAATTGAGTTTACTTGTCTTTAGGGCTCCCGTGTGGCGCAGCGGTCTAAGGCACTGCATCTCAGTGCTAGAGGCATCATGACAGACACTGGTTTAATTCCAGGCTGTATCACAACTGGCCATGATTGGGAGTCCCATAGGGCAGCACACAATTGGCCCAGCTAAGTCCGGGTTAGGGTTTGGCCGGGGTAGGCCGTCATTGTAAATAAGAATTTGTTCTTAACTGACTTGCCTAGTTAAATAAAAGTTTTAAAAAATTGCCATTTCCCGAAAGTCAGACTCTTCCTACACATTAACTCATTTTGCTTTGTTTCAGAAACATCTGTGTTCACCAAATGTGTGATTATCCTTAAATATATTCTCCATACTTGCCCAGAGGGAATTGTTGATATGTTGTAATTATATTATTCTTGATAAATGTTATTTTGAAAAATTTGCCCAAAATGTATTTTACATACAGTTGAAGTCGGAAGTTTACATACACTTATGTTGAAGTCATTAAAACTCGTTTTTCAACCACTCCACAAATTTCTTGTGAACAAACTATAGTTTTGGCAAGTCGGTTAGGACATCTATTTTGTGCATGACACAAGTCATTTTTCCAACAATTGTTTACAGACAGATTATTTCACTTATAATTCACTGTATCACAATTCCAGTGGGTCAGAAGTTTACATAAACTAAGTTGACTGTGCATTTAAACCGCTTGGGAAATTCCATAAAATTATTTAGAAGCTTCTGATAGGCTAATTGACATAATTTTAGTCAATTGGAGGTGTACCTGTGGATGTATTTCAAGGCCTACCTTCAAACTCAGTGCCTCTTTGCTTGACATCATGGGGAAATCAAAAGAAATCAGCCAAGACCTCAGAAAAAAAATTGTAGACCTCCACAAGTCTGGTTCATCCTTGGGAGCAATTTCCAAATGCCTGAAAGTATCACATTCATCTGTACAAACAATAGTACGCAAGTATAAACACCATGGGACCACGCAGCCGTCATACCGCTCAAGAAGAAGACGCGTTCTGTCTCCTAGAGGTGAACACACTTTGGTGCAAAAAGTGCAAATCAATCTCGGAACAACAGCAAAGGATCTTGTAAAGATGCTGGAGGAAACTGGTACAAAAGTATCTATATCCACAGTAAAACGAGTCCTATATCGACATAACCGAAAAAGGCCGATCAGCAAGGAAGAAGCCACTGCTCCAAAACCGCCATGAAAAAGCCAGACTACGGTTTGCAACTGCAGATGAGGACAAAGATCATGCTTTTTGGAGAAATGTAGAGTATATTGTGATAAATTGCAGGCCCCACTACTTGCCTAGAGAGTTTTCAACTATACTTTTCAGGCTGTTTATTTACCACCACAGACAGATGCTGGCACTAAGACCACACTCAGTCAGCTGTATAAGGAAATAAGCAAACAGGAAACCACTCACCCAGAGGTGGCGCTCCTAGTGGCCGGAGACTTTAATGCAGGGAAACTTAAATCAGTTCTACCAAATTTCTATCAACATGTTAAATGTGCAACCAGAGGGAAAACAATTCTAGATCACCTGTACTCCACACACAGAGATGCGTACAAAGCTCTCCCTCACCCTCCATTTGGTAAATTCGATCATAACTCTATCCTCCTGATTCCTGCTTACAAGCAAAAATTAAAGCAGGAAGCACGAGTGACTCAGTCTATAAAAACGTGGATAGATGAAGCAGATGCTAAACTACAGGACTGTTTTGCTATCACAGACTGGAACATGTTCCAGGATCCTTCCGATGTTATTGAGGAGTACACGACATCAGTCACTGGCTTTATCAATAAGTGCATTGAGGACGTCATCTCCACTGTGACTGTACGTACATACCCCAAGCAGAAGCCATGGATTACAGGCAACATTCACACTAAGCTAAAGGGTAGAGCTGCTGCTTTCAAGGTGCGGGACTCTAACCCGGAAGCTTACAAGAAATCCTGCTATGCCCTGCGAGGAACCATCAAATATGCAAAGCGTCAATGCAGGGCTAAGATTGAATCATACTACACCGGCTCTGATGCTCGTCTTATGTGGCAGGGCTTGCAAACTATTACATACTACAAAGGGAAGCACAGCCATGAGCTGCCCAGTGACACAAGCCTACCAGACGAGCTAAATCACTTCTATGCTTGCTTCGAGGCAAGCAACACTGAGGCATGCATGAGAGCATCAGCTGTTCCGGACGACTGTGTGATCACGCTCTCCGTAGCCGACGTGAGTAAGACCTTTAAACAGGTCAACATACACAAGGCTGTGGGGCCAGATGGATTACCAGGATGTGTGCTCCGGGCATGTGCTGACCAACTGGCAGGTGTCTTCACTGACATTTTCAACATGTCCCTGACTTAGTCTGTAATACCAACAGGTTTCAAGCAGACCACCATAGTCCCTGTGCCCAAGAACACAAAGGCAACCTGCCTGAATGACTACAGACCCGTAGCACTCACGTCCGTAGCCATGAAGTGCTTTGTACGGTTGGTAATGGCTCACATAATCCCCATTATCCCAGAAACCCTAGACCCACTCCAATTTGCATACCGCCCAAACAGATCCACAGATGATGCAATCTCTTTTGCACTCCACACTGCCCTTTCCCACCTTGACAAAAGGAGCACTTATGTGAGAATGCTATTCATTGACTACAGCTCAGCGTTCAACACCATTGTACCCTCAAAGCTCATCACTAAGCTAAGTGTCCTGGGACTAAACACTTCCCTCTGCAACCAGATCCTGGACTTCCTGACGGGCCGCCCCCAGGTAGTGAGTGTAGGTAGCAACACATCTGCCACGCTGATCCTCAACACTGGAGCTCCCCAGGGGTGTGAGCTCAGTCCCGTCCTGTACTCCCTGTTCACCCACAACTGCATGGCCAGGCACGACTCTAACACCATCAAGTTTGCAGATGACACAACAGTGGTAGGCCTGATCACCAACAACGATGAGACAAACTATAGGGAGGAGGTCAGAGACCTGGCCGGGTGGTGCCAGAATAACAACCTATCCCTCAACTTAAGCCTTCCTACTTTATAGCCTTCCTACTGTATATAGCCTGTCTTTTTACTGTTGTTTTATTTCTTTACTTACCTATTGTTCACCCAATACCTTTTTTGCACTATTGGTTAGAGCCTGTAAGTAAGCATTTCACTGTAAGGTCTACACCTGTTGTATTCGGCGCACGTGACAAATAAACTTTGATTTGGTCTGATGAAACAAAAATATAACTGTTTGGCCATAATGACCATCATTACGCTTGGAGGAAAAAGGGGGAGGCTTGCAAGCAGAAGAACCCCAATCCAACCGTGAAGCACAGGGGTGGCAGCATCATGTTGTGGGGGTGCTTTGCTGCAGGAGGGACTGGTGCACTTCACAAAATAGATGACATCATGAGAAGGAAAATTAGGTGGATATATTGAAGCAACATCTCAAGACATCAGTCAGGAAGTTAAAGCTTGGTCACAAATGGGTCTTCCAAATGAACAATGACCCCCAAGCATACTTCCAAAGTTGTGGCAAAATGGCCTAAGGACAACAAAGTCAAGGTATTGGAGTGGCCATCACAAAGGCCTGACCTCAATCCTATAGAAAATTTGTGGGCAGAACTGAAAAAGGGTGTGCGAGCAAGGAGGCCTACAAACCTTTTTTTACATTTTACGTCGTTTATCAGACGCTCTTATCCAGAGCGACTTACAGTAGTGAATGCATACATTTCTTTTTTTTTCTCCGTACTGATCCCCCGTGGGAATCAAACCCACAACCCTGGTGTTGCAAACACCATGCTCTACCAACTGAGCCACACGGGACCAAACCTGACTCAGTTACACCAGCTCTGTCAGGAGGAATGGCCCAAAATTCACCCAACTTATTGTGGGAAGTTTGTGGAAGGCTACTCAAAACTTTTGACCCAAATTAAACATTTTAAAGGCAATGGTACCAAATACTAATTGAGTGTATGTAGACTTCTGACCCATTGGGAATGTGATGAAAAAATTAAAGCTGAAATAAATCATTCTCTCTGCTATTATTCGGACATTTCACATTCTTAAAATAAAGTGTTGATCCTAACTGACTTAAGACAGGGATTTTTTACTAGGATTAAATGTCAGGAATTGTGAAAAACGTATTTGTATTTGGCTAAGGTGTATGTAAACATCTGACTTCAACTGTACATATCTTTAGTCATTTACAGCTGAAAGGATGAAAGGGGTATTTATCCACACTCTATTCTGGACTAGTCCAGTCCTAGAGTGTCTTAACAAAATGAAACAAAAATATTTTGACTGACTTCAGGGTACCAGCTTCTAGACTGGTACCCTGGCCCCTTGAAAAAATACCATGCTATTGTTTGAGGAGAGTGCAGAACAACAAAACACTTTTATCACGGCAACTGGTTTGATACATTCACCGCTGAAGGTAAATAATGTACTTACATTCAGTAATCTTGCTCTGATTTGTCATCCTGAGGGTCCCCGAGATAAAATGTAGCATAGTTTTGTTTGTTAAAATCCCATTTTTATATTAAAATGTAGGAACTGGGTTCTACAGTTTGAACCCCTTCCACAAACTTCAAAGAGTTTCCTTTCAAATAGTATCAAGAACATGCATATCCTTGCTTCAGATCCTGAGCTACAGGCAGTTAGATTTGGGTATATCAGTTTAGGCGGAAATTTTAAAAACGGGTACGATCCTTAAGAGGTTGAGGTTACTGTGCATTTTTTTATTAACTTAATGGCAGTTGGTCACAAGGACGTTTGTTTATTTTTTTAATAATTTACTGTGAGTTTGCTGCAAGTACACTACCTTCAGAAAGTATTCAATAAATCATCAATCAAATGTATTTATTTATAAACCCTTTTTACGTCAGCAGATCTCACAAAGTGCTTATACATAAACCCAGCCTAAAACCTCAAACAGCAAGCAATGCAGATGTAGAAGCATGGTGGCTAGGACAAACTCCATATAAAAAGGCAGGAATCAAGGAAGAAACCTAGAGAGGAACCAGGCCCTGAGGGGTGGCCAATCCTCTTCTGGCTGTGCCAGGTAGAGATTATAAGAGTACATGGCCATTAAGGCCAGATCATTCTTCAAGATGTTCAACTGTTCATAGATGACCAGCATCGTCAAATAATACTCAGTGGTTGTAGAAGGTACAACAGGTCAGCACCTCAGGAGCAAATGTCAGTTGGCTTTTCATAGCCGAGCACTGAGGTCGAGAAAGCAGGTGCTGTATGGAGGGGGAGAGAGCGAAAGGGAGAGAGAAGGAGAGAGGGAGAGGGTCAAAAACAGCAGGTACGGG
The DNA here is from genome assembly GCF_901001165.1 of Salmo trutta. NCBI lineage: Eukaryota > Metazoa > Chordata > Actinopteri > Salmoniformes > Salmonidae > Salmo > Salmo trutta. The sequence goes on along the minus strand of NC_042961.1, from coordinate 26,696,448 downwards.
ACAAGGTAGCACGTCCGATGAACAAGTCAGGGTTCCATAGCCGCCGGCAAAACAGCAGAAACTGGATCAGCAGCATGACCAGGTGGACTGGGGACGGGGACAGCAAGGAGTCATCAGGCCAGGTAGTTCTGAGGCATGGTCCTAGGGCTCAGGTTCTCAGGGTGGGGAGAGACAGCGAGAGAGAGAGAGATGGAAGACAGAAAGAGATGGGAGAGATGTGTGTGAGAGAGAGATGGGAGAATTAGAGGGAGCATACTTAAGTTCACACAGAACACCAGATAAGACAGGAGAATTTCACCAGATAGAACAGACTGATCCTAGCCCCCGGGTACATAGACTATTGCAGCATAGATACTGCCAAAGCACAGCCCCCACACCACTAAAGGGAAATCAACAGACCACCAACTTACAGTACTACTCTGAGGCAAGGTTGAGTACAGCCCACGAAGATCTCCTCCACGGCACAAGCTGGAGGGGACACAAAACCAGATAGGAAGATCACGTAAGTGACTCAACCCACTCAAGTCAAGTATAACGAAAAAAGCCTGGCACGACGTGATGCACCCCTCCTAGAGACGGCATGGAAGAGCACTAGTAAGCCAGTGACTCCCCAGTAATAGGGTCAGAGGCAGAGAATCCCAGTGGAGAAAGGGGAGCCGGCCAGGCAGAGACAGCAAGGGTGGTTCGTCACCCCAGTGGCTTGCCGTTCACCGTCACACCGTTGGGTCAAACTACAGTCAATCATAGGATCTACTGGAGAGATGAGTTTTCAGGAAAGACGTAAAGGTCGAGACCGAGTGTGCGTCAGATTTTTGCAATGTTGACTTTTTCCACATTTTGTTGAGTTACAGCCTGAATTTAAAATTGATTAAATTGAGATCACTGGCCTACACACACAGTACCCCATAACGTCAAAGTGGAATTATGTTTTTAGAAGTATTTACAAATTAATAATACATGAAAAGCTGAAATGTCTTGAGTCAAGTATTCAATCCCTTTGATATGGCAAGCTAAAATAAATTCAGGAGTAAAAATGTGCTTAAGAAGTCACATAAAAGTCGCATGGACTCACTTTGTGTGCAATAATATTGTTTAACATGATTTTTGTGTGACTACCTCATTGCTGTACCCCACACATACAATTATCTGTAAGGTTCCTCAGTTGACCAGTGAATTTCCAACACAGATTTAACCACAAAGACCAGGGAGGTTTTCCAATGTCTCGCGAAGAAGGGCACCTATTGGCAGATGGGTAAGAATAAAAAAGCAGACTTTGAATATCCCTTTGAGTATGGTAAAGTTATTAATTACGCTTTGGATGGTATATCAATACCATCCAAAGCCAGTCACTACAAAGATACAGATGTCCCTCCTAACTCAGTTGCCAGAGAGCAAGGACAGTGCTCAGGGATGAGGTCGTAGGTGACTTTAAAACAGTTACAGATTTTATTGGCTGTGATAGGACAAAACGTGGGAGTAGGGATCAACAACATTGTAGTTACTCCACAATTCTAACCTAAATGACAGAGTTAGAAGAAGGAAGTATGTACAGAATAAAATATTAAAAAACATGTATCCTGTTTGCAATAAGGCACTAAAGTAAAACTGTAGAAAAATGTGGCAATTTTTAAAATGTATGTCCTTAATACAAAGTGTACTGTTTGGGGCAAATCCAACACAACATGGTGGTGGCTGCATCATGTTATGGGTATCCTTGTCATCAGCAAGAACTAGGGAGTTTTTGGTTATAAAAAGAAACTGAAGAAAGCTAAGCACTGTAACAAAGCCTCTCGATGGAGGGGGGTGTGTGGAATCAGGAGCAGGAGAGCAGAAGGGTTCCAGGAAAATCCACACTTTATTTTGGCGGTCCCGAAAGCACAATGACACACACGGGGAGAAACCTCAACTCCGCTAGCCACAAGCAAATATGTCCACGATAAACACATACCGTACAAAAGACAAACAACGCCCATAGTGCAGGCACGCACCCCTTACAATTAGCCAACCGCAAAATAATCCCGCACACAGCCTAACCTGCAGCGGGGAAATATAAACCCACCGAAATCAGAAAAACAAGACACAGGTGTGTAAAACCAGACAGAACTAAATGAAAAGGAAAATGGGATCGGTGGCAGCTAGTAGGCCGGCGACGACGACCGCCGAGCACCATATATATACATTTTATCATTGTGTGTAAATAGGTGATGAAAAACGCATTTAAGACATTTTGAATTCAGGCTGTAACACAACCAAATGTGGAATAAATCAACGGGTATGAACACTTTTTGTAGACACTGTAGTTATTCTAAAATTCACAGTAACTTCCTGTTGCTGATTTTTGGCACGCTCACTTACCTGATGGTGTGGCAGGAAGGTCAGTTTGTTGTCAACCAAGAGGTTGAGGCCAGGTGAGGCTGTCCCAAGTGTGCACACCAGAAAGAATGCTTAGTAGTACTTTCCTGCTGTCAAATGACCTAGTGGCCTCATGGGGGGAATGTTATTCATATTTTTAAACATTTCTTGGTAAACATTATTTTTAAAACCTGTCAAAAATCTGGTGTTTCCATGTCAAACTGTTATATTTCAGTCTTCTGTGATGTATTTAAAGTGTAATATTGGGACGCAAACTCAAAATGTAATATTTTTCAACTCTGGGATGATACAGGTGTCTTCTTTTTTTTAATCCCAAAACCATATGTGTGAGGTGTATATTTTTTGTTTCAAAGTAGATTGGTTTAAGACCACGAAACACTCTGTGTGACCCTGATTTAGACCATTGCAGTAAAAGGACAGTGGGGCTCTTTATCACATTCTCTTACAAATACAGAAGAACTGACAGTGTTAAAAGACATGCTCAACCTTTGGCAAAATAATCATCAACCACTTAAACTGGTACAACACTTCCACTGACGCTTGGCACAAATACACAAAATTCAGTAACTTGTTGTTGTTTACTATACTTTCACTGCAACCGGTAGACTGTAGTGTACTGTAAAATGTCAGGAACAGTGTAGCATTTCATGGCATAAAGGAATACATGGTGGAGAGGGAAAGAACAGGATGGTTCTTCACAACCATCACAGCAATAAAGAACCCTTCCTGAAATGCAAAACAATTGTTACACATACTATGTCACCCTGACCCCTGACAAAGAACCCCCCCAAAACATTTTTTTAGCGTGTACTCCTTTTTTTAGCGTGTACATCAATTAGCTTATATTCCCACTCTTTTTAGGGCTCAGAGAGCTTTAGCACTTCAGTGTGTAGTGTTAAATGCATCCGCATGCATGATACACTTTATTTGCACATTAGTGTGTCATGCAGCATAATCAGTTTTAAACAGAACGTTTTAAACATATAAAATATATTCCATGCTGTAATCTTCCTATTAAAAAGCTACAATATTCACAAAGTTTCTAGGTTATACTTAGGAAAATGTTTGAAAGATTTGTGATTCTAGTTTTCATATGAAAAATGACAGGTAAATTACTGGTACATTTTGAAAGTTACTGTGAATATTACCTGCCTTTGCAACCCTATATATAGTCCACAATGCTAATGCTACTGTAACTATTGTCCACTTCAGATAGACAGCTCATAGTGCTTTTTATATTTTCCCCTCAGGTTTCCTGTATTACAGGGACATCTCCAAGGCTGTCAGTAAAGCCGAGGCCAAAGCTCTTAGTAGCATCATTGAAGAGACTGCCCATTGGATCGCACCCGATTCTATACTGGCTCTGACAGGTGGCTTTCGCAGGTACAGTACAACTCTTATCTCAGCTTGTCAGTGTGGATTTATTTGTGTATGTTATTGAGTTTGAGATAGTGCGCCATTGCAACACTTTCTGTACAGTATGGTATAGTCTTCGTTTCTTGTTGTTTTCATTCTACATATGACAGACATGGTTCTTTTGTTCCTGCCACGCAAGAGAGAAGAGTGTGTACAGAGGCATCAATCGTCTGTTACACTACAGTAATTACATTCAGCATCTAAACCAATGTCACTTACATGACATTACCATGTTCACAATGAACGGCTACATTAACTTAAAAGGCCAGCTAGGCGGATACAACGTGGGTCCGTTTGTTCACATCCTGCGCCATCACTTTCTCTTTATGTCAGTTTCCTTTGTGCTCTATTTGTGTGTGGCACAGTGTGCTTCAGTGAGCTCGAAGCACTGGGCTCTACGGTATTGTAAAAATGTTGCCGTGACTGGTGGCGGTGTGCGGTTAAATAATGCATGAGCAGTCTGGCAATAAGGACGGGTGCTTCTCTTCTCTACAGGAGTGACAGGCCTTCTGCTGCTTAGTCAACAGTCTGTTCCACTTATATCTCTTATAGCTCTTTCTGATCTGTCCTCATCCCCCAACCATCTCTCTCTTTCTTTCTGTATCGCAGGTTGGGGCATTTCCTGTCCTGACTCATGTACTGGAGGCATGCTCTGCAGAGTGGTCATGAACTGCCACAGTCACAAAGTCATCAAATCTGATTTTAAACCTAACCCTCACCTTAAAGGCCCACCTTAGAGGAAGTTGCCGCAATATATTTTGAGTAATTCCTGTCCTACAGCGACAATTCTTGTTTATGTTTCACCTTGAAGACTGACGCAGGCTGGTAAAACATATTAGGAATTGGGGGTGGGAACGTTGTGGTGATTTCCACATGTAGCAGAGAAATAACAATAAAAAGGCCACTGACTGACAGCTGTCAGTGTAACTAGCTAGCATGCTAACCTTAGCAAGCTAATGAAAGTTATGTGAACACCATTTCAGTTAAGACAGGCATACGAGCTGTTGACATGTTGAGGGTTGACGTTTGTCTGACTCTTGCCACTTTATAATTCCATTGAAACAGTGTCGGGTTCCAGACGTCATTCATATTTGGAAACGCACACAGACATGATCAAATAGCTATATTCCTCGTTCTCTCTTATCATTTCAGCAAGCTATCTAGCTATATATCAGTGCATTATGTAAATTGTGCGGCTATATATCAATGTATTATCTAAATTGCACAGCTATACTGTATACCAATGTACTATCTAAATTGTGCAGCTATATATCAATGTATTATCTAAATTGTGCAGCTATATATCAATGTATTATCTAAATTGCGCAGCTATATATCAATGTATTATCTAAATTGCCCAGCTATATATCAATGTATTATCTAAATTGCGCAGCTATATATCAATGTATTATCTAAATTGTGCAGCTATAGAGTATATCAATGCTTATCTAAATTGTGCAGCTATACAGTATATGAATGCATTATCTAAATTGAGGCAGGGAATCTGCCATAGAAATAGAACGAATATAAGCTCCGGTAATATGGATAGCCTAACTATTGAACGGTTTGGAGTGTGTATTGAAGCAATGGGCAAGTTTGTTTTGCATGGCCCAGTACCCAGTGCTACACTGATTCTTTAGAATCAATGGAATGGTCAAAAAATTTGCAAACCCTGCAAACCTTTTTTTTTAAATATTTTATTTCCTCTTTATTTAACCAGGTAGGCATGTTGAGAACAACTTCCCATTTACAACTGCGACTTGGCCAAGATAAAGCAAAGCAGTGCAACAAAAACAACAGAGTTACACATGGGATAAGCAAACGTACAGTCAATAACACAATAGGAAAATCTATATACAGTGTGTGCAAATGTAGTAAGACTAGGGAGGTAAGGCAATAAGTAGGCCATAGTGGCAAAAAAATACAATTTAGTATTAACACTGGAGTGATAGATGTGCAGATGATGATGTGCAAGTAGAGATACTGGGGTTCAAAAAAGAAAAGAAAATAACAATATGGGGATGAGGTAGTTGGGTGTGCTATTTGCAGATGGGCTGTGTACAGGTACAGTGATTGGTAAGCTGCTCTGACACCTTGGGCACAGGGTCCATGGCAAGGTGGCCAAGTGTAGCCAAGTGTAGCGTCGTCACAAGTTAACAGCCACAACGTATCAAATTTTTACTTATTGGCTGTTTTATCTAGTGGAATCCAAAGTGAAGGCTTCAGAGATCTCAGTCAAAAAGTGGAATTTCTACTGGTGTTTCTACTGGTATGGGCATTTAACCCTAACCTTAACCACACTGCTAACCCTAATGCCTGACCCTCATTTTTGTTTTCATAAATGTTTATAATATAAACGATTTTGACTTGCAGCTGGCCCATCTAGTGGAAATTGCTCAGTTTTGCCTACATTGCAAGATTCATGACAATAAACTTCAACCTGTTTCTGTGACTCTCTCTCTCTCTCTCTGTCTCTGTGTGCATCTGTGTGCATCTCTCTCTCTCTCGGTTTCTGTGTATCTCTCTCTCTCTCTCTCTCCCTCTCTGTCTGTCACTGTGTGTATCTCTCTCTCTCTCTCTCTCTGTGTTTCTGTGTGTCTCTCTCTCTCTCTCTCTCTCTGTTTCTGTGTGTATCTCTCTCTCTCTCTCTCTCTCTGTTTCTGTGTGTATCTCTCTCTCTATCTGTTTCTGTGTGTATCTCTCTCTATCTGTTTCTCTCTCTCTCTCTCTGTACTACCATTAAAAAGTTTGGGGTCACTTAGAAATGTCCTTGTTTTTGAAAGAAAAGCAAATTTAGTTTGAGAAACAGATGCCTCAAAAGTCCTCAACTGGCAGCTTCATTAAATAGTACCCACAAAACACCAGTCTCAACGTCAACAGTGAAGAGGCGACTCCGGGATGCTGGCCTTCTAGGCAGAGTTCGTCTGTCCAGTGTCTGTGTTCTTTTGCCCATCTTAATCTTTTCTTTTTATTGGCCAGTCTGTGATATGACTTTCTCTTTGCAACTCTGCCTAGAAGGCCAGCATCCCGAAGTCGCCTCTTCCCTGTTGACGTTGAGACTGGTGTTTTGCTGGTACTATTTAATGAAGCTGCCAGTTGAGGTCTTGTGATGCGTCTGTTTCTCAAACTAGACACTCTAATGTACTTGTCCTCTTGCTCAGTTGTGCATCTTCAGTTTCTTGGCAATTTCTCGCATGGAATAGCCTTCATTTCTCAGAACAAGAGTAGACTGATGAGTTTCAGAAGAAAGTTATTTGTTTCTGGCCCTTTTGAGCCTGTAATCAAACCCACAAATGCTGATGCTACGGATAATCAGGACAACAGTTTTCAGCTGTGCTAACATATTCACAAAAGGGTTTTCTAATGATCAATTAGCCTTTTAAAATGATGAACTTGGATTAGCTTACACAACGTGCCATTGGAACACAGGTTGCTGATAATGGGCCTCTGTACGCCTATGTAGATATTCCATAAAAAATCAGCTGTTTCCAGCTACAATAGTAATTTACAACATTAACCATGTCTACACAGTATTTCTAATCAATTTTATTTTATTTTAATGGACAAAAAAACATGTTTTTCTTTCAAAAACAAGGACATTTCTAAGTGACCCCAAACTTTTGAACGGTAGTGTATATAATGTAGGTAAAATCAGTGGAAAGTGACACACACTTGATGATACAATTGGAAAAAAAGATCTTTCTTATTTGTCTATTTTTAGGAAAGTCACACTCCCCTCAGGTTATTTCTGAAAAGATTCCAGTCACCTTAATTTTGGAAACCTCAATTTATAAACAATTGTGGAAGTATAGTTCTTTGTAACGCTCTGGGTGTCCACACAAGCATACTGTGTGGCCTGTGTGCCAATAACCTCTCTACTCCAGTGTGGTTGCCAGCTGTTTCCAGAAGAACAATGTCACATTACTCTTGTTCACTAAGGAGGGATGACAGCTGGAATGATATTTGATTATGTAAATATTGTCTTTGTGGGGGAAAGAGGAAGAGAAGGAAAAAGTGATGATCATGGGTATGATTGGAGTTGAGAGGATGAAACCGTAGATTATTCATACTGAACAAAAATATAAACGCAACACACTTGTGCTGGCAATAATAAAAGAACACTCTAAAATGTGCAGTTTTGCGACACAACACAATGCCACAGATGTCTCAAGTTTTGAGGGAGCTTGCAATTGGCATGATGACTGCAGGAATGTCCTCCAGAGCTGTTGCCAGAGAATTGAATGTTAATTTCTCTACCATAAGCCACCTCCAATGGCGTTTTAGAGAATTTGGCAGTACATCCAACCGTCCACACAACCGCAGACCACGTGTATGGTGTTGTGTGGGTGTAACAGTATAACTTCCGTCCCTCTCCTCGCCCCAACCTGGGCTTGAACCAGGGACCCTCTGTACACATCAACAACTGACACCCACGAAGCATCGTTACCCATCGCGCCACAAAAGCCGCGGCCCTTGCAGAGCAAGGGGAACAACTACTTCACGGTCTCAGAGCGAGTGACGTCACCGATTGAAACGCTATTAGCGCGCACCACCGCTAACTAGCTAGCCATTTCACATCAGTTACATGGGCGAGCGATTTGCTGATGTCAACATTCTGAACAGAGAACCCCACTGCCATCATAGGGCAATGGTATAGGCAGGCATAAGCTACGGACATTGCATTTTATCGATGGCAATATGAACGCACAAAAATACTGTGACCAGATCCTGAGGTCCATTGTGAGGCCCATTTTTTAAAAGGTATCTGTGACCAACATATGCATATTCCCAGTCATGTGAAATCCATAGATTAAGGCGTAATTAATTTAGTTCAATTAACTGATTCCCTCATATGAACTTTAATTCAGTAATATTAATGAAATTGTTGCATGTTGCATTTATATATTTGTTCAGTATATTTGATGTATTTGTTGAAGGATGTGTTGATGTTGAAGGGTCTATGAGGCATAAAATAATCAAATTTGCATCATGAACTGGTTGCTATGGTATTGTTCTTAGAGACAGGTGACCCCATCAAGTTCATCATTGACCCTTACATCGCATTGTCTGGAAAGAGAACATATGCATCACCATGGAGATAATCTCAGGGTTGATGAAACACCTCTGCAGTGGAGACCTGTTAGACCAAAAATAAATGTTATTGCATAAATAATTCAAATGTTCCGAACAGTATGGCGCCTTCCACTCATGCTCCTTTACATCACTTGATAACATAAAGGAGTTCAATGTACAGAATGTTAATTCTAAACCCTGGTAGACCTTTTTATCTACCCATCCATCCATGCTAGTCATACTGTCCTAGATGTATAATTCATATAAACTCTCTAGCCATGATTAAAAGTGAGAATAACCATACACACCCATTGTACCTCAGGGATTCTTGAAAGTCGGGACAATCCTTGTCCGGCAGGGAAACTAAAACATTTTATAGTTGAAAATAATAGATTGTGTTGCATTATTTGAACTGAAAAATTACATTTAGGAGGATTGTATTTTTCAAAATATTTTCCATATTATTAATTTCCATGTAGTAATTTCCCTTTGTCCTGAGCAAAAACAGACAGAAATTAAAACTGATCTTTTGTAGTTTATTGCAATAGTGACGTGTAGGAATATTTCTCTCAAGACTTGGATTCAACCCCCTTAATATCAAAACTCAAGATAAGACCCAGATGCAGACAGCTAGAGTCACAGATGTTTATTGACCCAAACAGGGGGCAGGCAAAAGACAGCTTTTTGCAATGCCTACAAGGCCCTCCCCTGCCCCTCCCATTTGGCAAATCTGATCACAACTCTATTTTACTCCTCCCACTCTATAGGCAGAAACTCAAACAGGAAGTACCCATGCTAAGGACTATTCAACACTGGTCTGACAAATCAGAATCCACGCTTCAAGATTGTTTTGATCACGCGGACTGGGTTATGTTCCGGGTAGCCTCTAAGAATAAAGCCGACAAATACACAGATACAGTTTATCAGGAAGTGTATAGGAGATGTTGTATGCATAGTTACTATTAAAACCTACCCTAACTAGAAACCATGGACAGATGGCAGCATTCGCACAAAACTGAAAGCGCAAACCACATAATTTAACCATGGCAAGGTGACTGGGAATATGGCAGAATACAAACAGTGTCGTTATTCCTTCCGTAAAGCAATCAAACAGGCAAAATGTCACTATAGAGACAAAGTGGAGTTGCAATTCAACGGCTCAGATACGAGACATATGTGGCAGGGTCTATAGACAATCACGGACAACAAAGGGAAAACCAGCCACGTTGCGGACACCAACATCTTGCTTCCGGACAAGCTAAACATCTTCTTTGCCCGCTTTGAGGATAACACAGTGCCACCGACACAGCCCGCTACCAAGGATTATGGGCTCTCCTTCTTCGTGGCAGACGTGAATAAGCCATTTAATGGTGTTAATCGTTGCAAGGCTGCTGGCGCAGACGGCATTCCCAGCCGCGTCCTCAGAGCATGTGCACACCATTTGGCTGGAGTGTTTACGGACATATTCAATCTCTCCCTATCCCAGTCTGCTGTCCCCACTTGCTTCAAGATGTCCACCATTTATTCCTGTACCTCAAGAAAGCAAAGGTAACTAAACTAAATGACTTTCGCCCCGTAGCACTCACTTCTGTCATCATGAAGTGCTTTGAGAGGCTAGTTAAGGATCATATTACCTCTACCTTACCTGATACCCTAGACCAGGGGTGGGCCATTCCAGTCCTCGAGGGCCTGATTGGTGTCACAGTTTTGCCCCAGCTCCAGCTAACACACCTGACTCCAATAATCACCTAATCATGATCTTCAGTTTAGAATGCAATTTAATTAATCAGGTGTGTTTGCTAGGGATGGAGAAAAAGTGTGACACCAATCAGGCCCTCGAGGACTGAAGTTGCCCACCCCTGCCCTAGACCCACTTCAATTTGCTTACCGCTCCAATAGATCCACAGACGATGCAATCTCCATCGCACTGCACACTGCCCTATCCCTTCTAGACAAGAGGAATACCTATATAAGAATGCTGTTCATTGACTATAGCTAAGCATTCAATACCATAGTACCCTCCAAGCTCATCATTAAGCTTGGGGCCCTGGGTGTGAACCCCGCCCTGTGCAACCTGGTACTGGACTTTCTACCGGCCGCCCCCAGGTGGGGAAGGTAGGAAACAACACTTCCACTTTTCTGATCCTCAACACAGGGGCCCCACAAGGGTGCGGGCTCAGCCCCCTCCTGTACGCCCTGTTCACCCATGACTGTGTGGCCACGTACGCCTCTAACTCAATCGTCAATCAAGTTTGCAGACGACACTAGTAGGCCTGATTACCAACAATGATGAGACAGCCTACAGAGAGTAGGTGAGGGCTCTGGGAGTGTGGTGCCAGGAAAATAACCTCTCACTCAATGTCGGCGTACACATCACTGACAATCTGAAATCCTCCACCCACACAGACATTGTGGTGAAGAAGGTGCAACAGCTCCTCTTCAACCTCAGGAGGCTGAAGAAATTTGGCTTGGTACCTAAAACCTTCACAAACTTTTACAGATGCACAATTGAGAGCATCCTGTCGGGCTTTATCACCGCCTGGTACGGCAACTGCACAGCCCGCAACCGCAGGGCTCTCCAGAGGGTGGGGCGGTCTGCCCAATGCATCATCGGGGGCAAACTACATGCCCTCTAGGACACCCACAGCACTCGATGTCACAGGAAGGCCAAAAAGATAATTAAGGACAACATCCACCCGAGCCACTGCCTGTTCACCCCGCTATCATCCAGAAGGCGATGTCAGTACAGGTGCATCAAAGCTGGGACCGAGAGACTGAAAAACAGCTTCTCTCTCAAGACTGTTAAATACCCATCACTAGGCAGCTTCTATCTCAAGACAAGGTTCTATCTCAAGACTGTTGAATACCCATGACTAGGCGGCTTCCACCCGGTTACGTAACCCTGCCCCTTAGAGGCTGCTGCCCCATATACATAGACTTGAAATCACTGGCCACTTTAATAATGGAACACTAGTCACTTGAATAATGTTTACATATTTTAGCTTGTATATATGTGTATATACTGTATTCTATTCTACTGCATTTAATCTTTGCCACACCGACATTGCTCATCTTATATATTCCTTAATTCCATTATTTTACTTTTAGGTTGTGTGTATTGTTGTGAATTGTTAGATATTACTGCACTGTTGGAGAGAGAAACACATGCATTTTGCTTCACCCGCAATAATATCTGCTTAACATCTGTATGTGACAAATAACATTTGATTTGATACTAATTGTCTACTAATTGGTTGCTGATGTCATTGGAAACACTTATCTTCCTCTATCTTTTTTTACTACAAAACATAGAAACGTGCCATTTTCACATATGTTGATGTTAGGGTGGTGCTGGTGATGATGAATATGAAGTTGAAAAAGGGTGACATCTCCCTTTAAGATAATGTTTTTGTAAGTATTCTGAAATATGTTAATCACTGTTCTGTACACTAGGTATACAAAACATTATGAACACCCTAATATTGAGTTGCACACCCCCTTTTGACCTCAGACGAGCCTAAATTCCACGGGGCATGGACTCTACAAGGTGTCGAAGCGTTCCACAGGGATACTGACTCATGTTGACTCCAATGCTTCCCACAGTTACAGCAAGTTAGCTGGATGTCCTTTGGGTGGTGGGCCATTCTTGATACACACGAGAAACTGTTGAACGTGAAAAACCCATCAGCGTTGAAGTTCTTGACACAAACCGTTGCGCCTGTACTACCATACTGTACTACCATACCCCGTTCAAAGGCACTGCAATATTTTGTCTTGCCCATTCACCCTCTGAATGGCACACATACGCAATCCATGTCTCAGTTGTCTCAAGGCTTAAAAATTATTCTTTAACCTCTCACCTCCCCTTCATCTACACTGATTGAAGTGGATGTAACAGGTGCCATCAATAAGGGATCATGGTTTCACCTGGATTCACCTGGTCAGTCTATGTCATGGAAAGAGTAGAGTGTTCTTAATGTTTTGTATACTCATTGTAAGTTTAAGTATTTTCTTTGCTAGACCTTCTTTGCTAGGATAATGTTTGCTCCATAAATGTTGTTGTATGTTCTGAAACTAGAAAATTACAAATGAATGCTGGATAATGCTGGAGCATTATATATTGCAACAATCAAGTCCTTTAAAAGGATCGGACCCAATCTAACTGTCTGTAGCACAGGACCTGAAGCAAGGATATTCTTGATATAATTTGATAGGAAACACTTTGATGACAAATCAGGGGAAGATTACTGAATGTAAGTACATTATTTACCTTCAGAGGTGAATGTATCAAACCAGTTGCAGTGATAAAAGTGTTTTGTTGTTGTGCACTATTCTCAAACAATAGCATGGTATTTTCTTCTGTAATAGCTACTGTAAATTGGACACTGCAGTTAGATTAACACTAATGTAAGATTTCTGCCTATATAAGACATGTCTATGTCCCAGAAAGTTGGCTGTTGTTTACAATGTTTTCTAGTGACATTATTGCATATTGAGCAACAACTGTCCCAGTTTAGGAACACTGATTCCTTTGAGGTTAAACACATTTTTACATTTATTGTTGGACAATAAATGTACAAAATAAATGCCTTTAATAATTATTATTATTTGGTGGGTCCTTATATTTGTCCTATGAATTGGAAATATGTTTTTTGCATATTCCAACTCCCCCAAGACACCCTCAGAGAATGGGGTCAAGGCCAGGGTCAGCGACATTGCAACAATTTGGTTTAAGTGCCTTGCTCAAGAGCACATCGACAGATGTTTCACCGTGTCGTCATGGGGATTCGAACGGTAACATCTATTATATGCTGCTGTACCGCATGTGCACCATAAAAACACACAAAAAATGACAAATGGAACATTTTACTTGCTTGACGTAGAAACAGGTGAACAGTTTTGGAACACTGAGCTGCACAAGGTGGCTGTGTTACCAGTGGGTTGCTTTTGACAGTACGGCACTGGACTACAGACATATAGGTTTGAACCTAGAAGAAGACCAAGAGACGACAGTAGGCAAGAAGGAGTCGACCGGGATGGGCGAGAGGAATGTCCAGAAAAGCATGGTAAGCTAATGTTACTGAGTATCAAGCTAGCTAGCTTGGCTACAACTGATAAACTCAAGTTGGCTAGCTAGCTGCGTTTTACAGCCAGGCTCAGTTTTACACTTCGCTAGCTAGCTAGGTAATGAACTAAACGGCAATTATCATAAACCATTATTTTCTAGGTAGCTTCATATTTGTCAGTTGTAAAGCAAGCATGATTGTGGCATGTCAGAAGCAATACATGTCGGCTAGCTCACGTTAACTAGATCACTTATTAAGCAATAGAGTGGATACTTAATTAATATGCTAGCTGTTAGCTAACTACAGTCAAGTAAGGAGGAGCATATTGTCATAATAGAATATATCGCCTATATGATTTACATATTAGCCATAATAGTGGAATGTAATGTTCGCCGTAGCAATTGTAAGTGAGATGAGACGTGGTGCAATAAAATATACATATCTTAGCTAGTTATAAATACACATCTATCCCATGTAATTTGTCATAGCCATTACCTCAAAACGGCATGAATACTTTTAATCAGATCTATTGTCATTTACAGACATGAATGTGAAATAGGCATACTGATACATAAATCCAAAACACAGGTACCATTTTCTTGTTAATCTCTGCAGGTTTGCCATCTGATTTGTTGGACCCTGGTAGAGATGGATGGAACCTATAAGGCAGGACATCTATCTGTGTCCAGGTTGAGGATTGCTACCAGCAGGAACATGGAGCTCTCTGTGTCAATAAGTCATGATGTTATTTTTTTCCTTTACGTTGCATGATACTTGGCAGGAGGCCCTCATCCAGGGGTGAGGGCTCTCTCCCTCTTTCTAGCACTCACTAATTCTATCCATCTCTCTCCAGGTGCTACAGAGACGGAATGGTTCAATGACCTCCACAGCCTTCTGACCAACTACCTGCGATCTCTCCAGAGCACACTCATAATAGTACACTTGATGCACCATGTAAACCTCATTCACTGTGGCAGTCTGCCTGTGTGATGACATGGCATATTATCCAGAGCCACTGGTTGGATTGGATTTACTGCACTCACGCCAAAACTCATACTCTCTCTCTCCTTCCTGTAAAAGTCTCCCAGACTTATAGTTTTCTATAAACTCATTTTCATTTTATTAGATTACAAAACAACTTTAACCAACTTCTGTGGTAATTTAACCAACTTTTGGAGCTTATGATTCTAAAGGTCTAAAGTAAATGCAAAGTCCATGTCCAATGTGAATACACTTTTATTCATGTATATCAGACATCTCACAGGTGTGTCAACTAAAATATATATCCCAGACAAGATTGAAGAATTAGACAAGTAGACAAAGTGTATATAAATTAGTGCTTGTGTCTATAGCTGTTGGTATGATTTTCAGTGGTTAGGTTACATACAATGCATGTTGACAGAATGGCTGTGAGACAGAGAGAGACTGTTGCTTTACTCCCCTTGCTTCTGGTACCACTGAAGGCCACAGTCTTCTGTCAGGCAGCTTGAAGATGTGTCACCATCCAGGCCAATGTCACAGCATGCAGTGGCCTGATAGGAGATGACAATAAATGCATTATGTACCTTTCATCACCAAATCTGGGTTAGCATTTACTGCACGTTGCTGAACAATTCATTGCTTTTGTTAGTGTCATTAATATATGAAAATTCACATACAATATTCAGTTCAAAAGCATTGACTAATACACTACATGACTAAAAGTATATGGACACCTGCTCTCGAACCTCTCATTCCAAAAATCCTGGGCATTAATATGGAGTTGGTCCCCCTTTGCTGCTATAACAGCTTCCATTCTCCTGGGAAGGTTTTCCACTAGATATTGGAACATTGCTACGGGGACTTTCTTCTATTCAGCCACAAGAGCATTAATGAGGTTGAGTACTGATGTTGGGTGATTAGGCCTGGCTCGCAGTCGACATTCCAATTCAGGCACAAAATCATCTAGAATGTTATTGTATGCTGTAGCGTTAAGATGTCCCTTCACCGGAACTATGGAGCACGAACCATGAAAAACAGCCCCAGACCATTATTCCTCCTCCACCAAACTTTACAGTTGGCATTATGCATTCGGGCAGGTAGCGTTCTCCTGGCATTCACCAAACCCAGATTTGTCTGTCAGACTGCCAGATGGTGAAGCATGATTCATCACTCCAGAGAATGTGTTTCCACTGCTCTTGAGTCCAATGGCGGTGAGCAACAGAGGACAATTGATTTTTACGCACTACACGCTTCAGCTCTTGGCGGTCCCATTCTGTGTGCTTGTGTTACCTACCACTTTGTGGCTGAGCTGTTGTTGCTCCTAGACGTTACTACTTCACAATAACAACACTTACAGTTGACCGGGGCAGCTCCAGCAGGGCAGAAATTTGACAAACAGACGGTGCCACGTTGAAAGCCACTGAGCTCTTCAATAAGGCCATTCTACTGCCAATGTTTCTCTATGGAGATTACATGGCTGTGTGCTCGATTTTGTACACCTGTCAGCAACGGGTGTGGCTGAATTAGCCGAATTCACTAATTTGAATGGGTGTCCATATACTTTTGTATATATAGTGTTCCTTTAGGGCAAGAGTAAGCAATCCTGGTCCTGGAGTGCCGCAGGCACTTCATGTTTTTGATTTAACCGACCTGGTAGACCATGTGTGTTGAATTTAGGCAATCACTCAACTGATGAATTAGTTCAGTTGGTCAGGACTGCGCTCAGTTCATAAAAACATAATAGAATGTTCAATTGAACAGAAATGGTACTGTACTGAACAACTAGTTGAAAAATGGGGAGGTGTTGGGTTGTGGGTTCAAAATGCACCACTGTCCTTTAAATACTTCACTCATTGCTTCAAGCCACACCCTGGCACACCCAACGAACGAAGCAAACGTATCTGTCTGTTCAAGAACGTACAAGAATGTTGTGGGAAAACGTGGCGTTCAGTACAAACCGTTCCGCAACATAGCAAATGTTCAAGTGAACTGAATGCACCCCTGGTGTGGTGCCTAGTTGAAACTAAATCCTGCAGTACCTGCGGTACTCCAGGAACAGGGTTGCCTATCCCTGCTCTAGGGTCTTGTGGTGAAAAGACTGCCGTGCAAGGTATTGGGCAACAGCTTTCTTCCAGGGCCCATATTCACAAAGCGTCTCAGAGTAGAGATAGTGATATAGGATAACCTCCCCCTTGTCAATGTAATTGTACTCGGTGTGAAGGCAAAACGTATCCTAAAATCAGTACCACTGAGATTCTTTGTGAATATGGACCCTGGCCTATCAGCAATGCCACTCCCTCTGAAATACAACAAAACATGAATAATAATGATGCTTTGTCAGTCAGTAACTTAGTTAACTAGCTAATAAAACACTAATGTAAATGTGCACAAGCCCCCAATCAGACAAATTGTATGAAAACAACAGCCTATTTACAGTAAAATAAGGAGGGACTTTCAGTCACAAAAGCATAAATAAAAAGTCAGGGGAACAAAGTAGTCTGTTCAAATAGTCAGTAACTACCTACCAATATAACTACCAATTATATAGCTAGTTGTTATTTTCTAGAAACCTAGCTAGAGTTCACTTATTAGCTAGTTAAGATGAACTCTGTTGATGGGGGTAAGCTAACGTTAGCTAGCAAAGGTAAACTCTGTTGATAGGGGTAAGATAACGTTAGCTAGCTTTCTCCCCAGCACTTTCAAGATAGCTGGCTAGTTAATTACATTTTTATCAACTTCATCAATCAGATGAATAGCTAGAAAATATATTTGTTCACCTATGTGTCCTATGTAGCAGCTAACTGACCGAGGTTTTTGATGCATGCCAGGTAATCTGGAGATGTGTAATTTTCAGCAGTGGCCCACACTGAATGTGAAGCTAACCACAATAAAGATGAGCCCAATAATGACATTTCTGGTTTGCCTTTAAAATAAAGGTCACACATCAAAACGGATACAAATAGTGGAATCATGCCATATTTGCACTAAATAATGCTTAACAATCGCACTGTGGATGTATTAGACTTCATAATTGCATTGGGGCATACTTATATTTCACTGTACAACCTTACCTAGGGATTTTGGTTCAATGAAATGGGGTATCAGCGTCATACCTCTTATTGCAAGACTGACACCACTGTGAAATGACCCACATTAGCTCACCAGTCAACCTACGGTTTATTGAACATTCATATTGCAATGTATTGTACAACCTTACCTATGGATCTTGGGTCCATGAAATGGGGTATCAGTCTACTCAATGACACCCAGAAAACACAGTTGTGAAGAGTTTACACATATTAGCATCATAGTTCTTATTGCCGGACTTTGACTATTTTTGGTCAAATTAACTAATTATTGTCTTTTGTTGAATTTCTGTCACAATCTAAACTTGATAAGCATTATCTAGTCCAAATATGCCATGATTCCACTATTTGTATCTGTTTGCGGCAGTTTCAATGCGAACCACAAATTCTACTATCGTGGCTAATTGTTATTGTGGCTAGCTTCACATAGGTGGTGCAAAAGCAGGCAAAAGCAGTCAAGCAAAGTGCCGTGACATTGATCAATCAATGGTGTTAGATACCACCCATAGACTTTGATTGACAACCCCACATTGTCATATAGGAGGAAGAAATACAGAAATAAACAAATGAACAAATATATAAATGAATAAAATGAATTAAAGTTTGAATAAATATATAATACATATATAAATAATTAAATACATATATATAGTCAGTATTTTTCTATTTTCTTGGTAATTTCTTTAATTATGTGTGGATTTATTTATATATTTATTGATTTATATGTGCATTTATTTATTTAATTCTAATTATGGCAGGTTTGGTCTTCCATATATTATCCATATATTATCATATTATAGACACTTATTACAGTATTATAGACATGTCCTTAGATTTCTTATGATCTTCTATGGAGAACAACCCCTTACTTTCTAATAACTCTTGTGTAGCTTGTGACCATCATGAAGCAAAACATGTTCGTGTTTGTGAGTCTCAGCTTTTCATTAATAGTTTTCAATAGTTTATACCGCAAACTCTTCGGACTCCACTGACGTTTTTGTAAAAAGACCCGGCACCTGGCCCTTATCTAGCAAACACCACTCTAGCACAGCCCCCGGTAATTACACAGTCTAATGGTTGGTACCAACGGATGGAGAAGAAATACAGTAGACTAATCCAATGGTACAACCCAAAAGAACAAACACTCAATGCTTAACCCTTGTGTTATCTTAAGGGTAAAAAATGACCCGCCATTATGTTTAAAAGCAGAGAACCCCCTAAATTATATTTTTTCAACTTGAAATTTGTTTACTTTTTCTAGAGTGACCCCAACATTACAAAAAGTGAAACATTGTCTTTGTTCATATTTCCATGAAAGCTGGGTACAAAGACCAGGGTACAAAGACTGTCTTTGGGTCATTTTTGACCTGGCAGTTATAAAATCATTTACACACCACAAAAACCACAAAGATACACAAACACACAATGAGAAATTGAGATTGTGTGCTACTGATTGAACTCAGACAAAACGATAGTTACCGGCGTTGTAACTCCAGTTCTATGAGTGGAGCGGAGTCCCATAGGGGAGCTCAGCTCCTAGTGGCTCGCCCTGCTGCCTTGGCAACAAACAGCCTGAGAGAAAATGATGCACACACCTCCAGCCAACAGGAGTACAGGTGTCCCTATATTAGGGGACGCTTCCCTTCAATCAGCATCCCAAAAAACAGTCTTCAGCGCGTCTGGGGGCTTTAAGTCCTATGGGGCTCCGCTCCACTCATAGAACTGGAGTTACAACTCTGGTAACTATCGTTCTATATCGTGGAACTCTGCACCATAGGGGAGCTCTGCTCTTAGTGGTTTAAGGCGGAGCGCCCCGTTCCCAATAGAAACCATTTCACTAGAGGGTGACTGAAGATGGTGTCTCTGCCAAAACCCTCATGACAAGCTGAAATCGCTGCCATGAACACCTTGATGGTGACGGGTGAGCGCTGCTTGTCAAAAATGAACTGTAGGAAAGAGAGCACACTCTCAACCTGACAACTCACGGGGTCCACATTTTCTGTGGCACACCATTGTGAAAACACGTTCCATCTGCTGGCATACATCCTGTATGTGGAACTGGCACGCAAGCCCTGTATGGTTCTGATTACCGAATCAGATAGCGCACGGTGCTCTAACCTGTCCCTCTCAGGGACCAGACCCTCAGTGGCTGGCCGATTAGAGGAAATTGCTCTATCATGCCTGCAGCCTGAGACATCGTGTTCTCTCGATGTGGAATTGGCCATGATGGCGCAATCAACATTTGAGTCATCTCTGCGTACCACGGAGCCCCTTGGCGATCGGGGGCTATCAAAATGATTGACAGACCTGTTCTCACGTGGGCTAGCAGTGGGAGAACGCAGGACAGCAGTGGAAATGCGTACAGGAGAACGTCTGGCCACAGGTGCGCAAAGCATCTATCCCTAGTGGCACTTTGTCCTGGGCTCGTAGAGAAAACGATAGGGGACATTGCGTGTTCACATGTGATGCAAACAGGTCCACCTTGGCTCTCCCGAACCGTTCCCATATTTGGAGAACAACGTCAGGGTGCAGTTGCCACTCGTCGTCTCAGGGACCCCCTCGAGACATGAGGTCTGCTCCAACGTTCTGACAGCCTGGAATGTGTGCTACTGTCAACGAGCGAAGGTGCTCATGAGCCCATATCCACAATTCCTCCACCAACCGGTGGAGTGCAGGAGACGTGACTCCCCTTGGCGATTTATATAGGCTACTGTAGTTCGATTGTCCAGACCAGCACGTCGTGGCCACGTAGGGTAGACATTAAGTGGGTCAGAACCAGTAGAACTGTCTCCAATTCCAGGAGGTTGATGTGACGTCCCGAGGGAGGCCACACACCTCCGACTGCCCGAGCCTGACATTTCCCTCCCCATCCAGTCAGACGAGTCTGTGTACACTGGAATGTAGGATGACACTCTGCCTATTGTGACCCCTTGCGTCAATATGCACGGATCTCTCCAATAGTTCAGATCCGCGCTGAGTGAGAGGGTGTTAGGTATGCGTAACTGGCTGTAAGGGAGTCAGGCACAGGAGAGCAGAATTTGGGTTGCAAACGGAGCCTTTTATTTAGGCGAACAAAAACACATGTCACTAAGAACACTAAACACAATACGGGTAACATAAACCAGTGCAACCAGTCTACCGTGTGCATACACTAAACAATTTCACACACAGACATGGGGGAAACAGAGGGTTAAATACACGACAAATAATGAGGGAAATGTAAACCAGGTGTGTGGGAAAACAAGACAAAACAAATGGAAAATGAAAGGTGGATCGGTGATGGCTAGAAGACCGGTGACGTCGACCGCCGAACGCCGCCCGAACAAGGAGAGGAACCGACTTCGGCGGAAGTCGTGACAGAGGGGAACTATCAACAACTGACGACGGTGCCTCACCGGGTCCAGTCGTAGTTGGGCAAACCATCGCTGTGTTCTGCGCATGTGCAGAAGTCCTAGCGGAACCACAGAGTGGGCAGACAACATGAGACCCAAAAGTGTCATGACAGAATGTGCCGTCACCATGTGATTTGGATAAAACCTTCGTATGGCTAGCAACAAGGCAGTCGGTCGAGGATTCGAAATTCGAGTCTTCATAGTCAGTGTCTAGCTGTAATTCCAGGTAGACGATCTGCTGACTGGGCCAAGGCGGACTCTTTTCCCAATTCACAGCGAACGCCAGACGTGTGAGATCAATCACTGTCTGTGTCGTGTGTGTGATCGCCAGCTCTGCTGACGGGGCCAAAACCAGAAGGTTGTCTAGGTAGGCTAATAGCCTTATCCCCTGATGGTGCAACGGTTCCAATGCCGCCTCCACACATTTGGAAAAGGTGCGAGGTGCCAGGGCTTACCCGAGCATTCTCGCTTACTCGTACGCCACCCCTTGAAAGGCGAAACACAGAAACTTCCTGTGATACTTATGTACCCGCACATGAAAATATGCATCCTTTAGGTCTATGCTTACACAAAAGTCCCTGTTGTGAATACATTCCAGTAGACGTTTTGTCGTAAGCATTCGAAAGGGCTGTTTGGCTACGCTCTCATTGAGAGTGTATAAATACAACATTGACCTCATTTCCCCTGTCTTTTTTGGCACTAGGAAATAGGGTGAATGTTCCTTTGCTCTTGGGGAACTACTGTGACCGCCTCCTTCGTCAAAAGTTCCGTAATCTCTATCACAAGAGCCACTAATTTCTCTGGTGTCTTCATCACCGTCTCAACCACACCTGAAAACTGGGGGGCGGGGGGGTTCAATGGAATTGAATGGCATAACCCTTCTTCAGCGTCCGACTTAGCCAGGAGTAGAGGGTGCAGCTTCGCTGCCACTCCCAATAGTGCTCTGAGAGCGGGAGAGCGCGGTCTGTGGTACAGACAGTAGGAAGGACCTGTATTCCTCTATGGCCCAAGCCGCCGCAGTCCCCCGACACTGAAGTGGTGGGACAGGCCAGGGTGGGCTGTGAGAAGCGGGGGCGGCGACACTTCGGTTATATGTGTTACCTTGTGGTTCCAGCCCTCCGTGAATGCAGCACGGGTCTGAGCAACACTAACGGAGGCATCTGCCTGAGTTAGTGTGCCGTCTCCCAACAGCGATTGCATGATCGGCCCAGCATGGGGCTGTGTACGCAGGCTGCTCTTTAAACCCTTAGCTACAGTGGCTTGCGAAAGTATTCACCACCCTTGGCATTTTCCCTATTTGGTTGCCTTATAACCTGGAATTAAAAATGATTTTTGGGTGATTTTTCGTATATATCTTAATCTCACTTTCTAGCTACGAACTAAATATACTTTCCTGCAACCCGCCTCACACAATGTGGTACAGATCTGCTATTTTTATTCCTTATAATTGGATCTTTCATCAGGAGCTAGCCAGCTAACTAGCTACTAGCCTTTGTTAGCCACGGCTAGTTGTCTTCACCTTTTTCTCGATCCCCAGCCAGCCAGCCAGCCAGCCTTAGCTCGGACAACACCTTCCTGTCTGCACAGCGCGATATCAACCCAGAGCATATGGGACAGCTTCTCTCTACCACATCACCGGATTCCTGCCGCTCTGGATCATTACACCAGATCATCGCAGCTAGCTAGCTGCAAACGAGTGGCTACTGTTAGCTAACGCCTGTCTTCCAAAGCAAGCACCAGCTAGCCTTGAGCTAGCTTCGAGCTAGGCCCATATACCAGCTAATTCTAGGGCTACAATACCTCATTTGCCAATTGGCCTGGACACTTTATTGTCCACATGGAGCCCCACTGATCCATCACGACTGGACTGCCGACGTGATTGCCCAATGTGTTCTCAACAGGCTATACTGGTACGATGTCGCCGAAGGACCTTCTACTAGCCCCAGCCCACTAGCTTTTCTGAACGCTGTGTCCCCTGCTCGCCTAGTGTAATAGTGACTACCGAACGGCACCCTGACTCACCTATTGCTGCTCTTTTGACCCTATGATCACTCGGCTACACAGCTGATGCCCCCTGGACTGTTTCAATAACACGGTACATCATTTTGTTTACCTGTCGGCCCCAGCCTAAAACTCAGGTCCTGAGCTCTGCCCATTCGTCGCCATTTACCCATTGTTGTCTTAGCTCTCCTGATCAACGCCTGTGTTTGCTTTATGCCTCTCTCTAATGTCAATATGCCTTGTCTACTGCTGTATTGGCTAGTTGGCTAGTTCTTACTGTTGTATTTCACTGTAGAACCCTCAGTCCTGCTCAAAATGCCTTAGATAGCTCTTTTGTCCCACCCCACACACATGCGAAGACCTCACCTGGCTTAACTGGTGCCTCCGGAGCTTCTACTTTTAAAAATCCACCTTTGCAGAAATAAGTCTCTCACTGTTGCCGCTTGTTGTAGACCCCCCTCAGCCCCCAGCTGTGCCCTGGAGACCATATGTTAATTCATCTCCCCCCATTTACCTTCAGAGTTTGTACTGTTAGGTGACCTAAACTGTGATATGCTTAACACACCAGCCGTCCTACAATCTAAGCTAGATGCCCTCAATCTCACACAAATTATCAAGGAACCTACCAGGTACAACCCTAAATCTGTAAACACGGGCACCCTCATAGATATCATCCTGACCAACCTGCCCTCTAAATACACCTCTGCTGTCTTCAACCAGGATCTCAGCGATCACTGCCTCATTGCCTGCATTTGTAATGGGTCTGCGGTCAAACGACCACCCCTCATCACTGTCAAATGCTCCCGAAAACATTTCAGCGAGCAGGCATTTCTAATCAACCTGGCCCGGGTATCCTGGAAGGATATTGACCTCATTCCGTCAGTAGAGGATGCCTAGCTATTCTTTAAAAGTGCTTTCCTCACCATCTTAAATAAGCATGCTCCGTTCAAAAAATTTAGAACTAAGAACAGATATAGCCCTTGGTTTACTCCAGACTTGACTGCCCTTGACCAGCACAAAAACATCCTGTGGTGTACTGCATTAGCATCGAATAGCCCCTGCGATATGAAACTTTCAGGGAAGTTAGGAACCAATATACACAGGCAGTTAGGAAAGCAAAGGCTAGCTTTTTCCAACAGAAATGTTATTGTAATTATTTCGCCACTATGGCCTATTTATCGCCTTACCTCCCTAATCTAACTACATTTGCACACACTGTATATAGATTTTTCTATTGTGTTATTGACTGTACGTTTGTTTATCCCATGTGTAACTCTGTGTTGTTTGTGTCGCACTGCTTTGCTTTATCTTGGCCAGGTCGTAGTTGTAAATGAGAACTTGTTCTCAACTGGCCTACCTGGTTAAATTAAGGTGAAATAAAATGTTAAAAATAAAAATAAATAAATATGCGGAGTGTATAAACAGTGTCAAATAAAATAAAGTGTAATTGGTCACATACACATATTTAGCAGATATTATTGCGAGTGTAGCGAAATGCTTCTGTTCCAAACTCCAACAGTGCAATAGTATCTAAAAATTCCCAACAATACATACAAATCTAAAAGTAAAAGAATAGAATTAAGAAATATATAAATATTAGGATGAGCAATGTTGGCGCAGCATTGACTAGAATACAGTAGAATACAATATATACATATGAAATGAGTAAAACAGCATGTAAACATTATTAAAGTGACCAGTGTTCCATTATTAAAGTGACCAGTGATTCCATGTCTATGTACATGGGGCAGCAGCCTCTAAGGTGCAGGGTTGAGTAACCGGGTGGTAGCTAGCTAGTGGTGGTGACTAAGTTCAGGGCAGGTTACTGGGTGGAGGCCGGCGAGTGATGGCTATTTAACAGGCTGATGGCCTTGAGATAGAAGCTGTTTTCAGTCTCTCGGTCCCAGCTTTGATGCCCCTGTACTGACCTCGTCTTCTGGATGACAGCGGGGTGAACAGGGCCTGGCTCGGGTGATTGATGTCCTCGATTATCTTTTTGGCCTTCCTGTGACATCGGGTACTGTAGGTGTCCTGGAGGGCAGGCAGTGCGCCCCCGATGATGCGTTGGGCAGACCACACCACCCTCTGTTGAGCCCTGAGGTTGTGGCCGGTGAAGTTGCTGTACCAGGCGGAGATACAGCCCAACATGATGCTCTCAATTGTGCGTCTGTAAAAGTTTGTGACGGTCAAAGGGGCCAAGCCAAATTTCTTCAGCCTCCTGAGGTTGAAGAGGCGATGTTGCGCCTTCTTCACCACACTTCACCACATTTCAGATCGTCAGTGATGTGTACACCTAGGAACTTGAAGCTTTTCACCTTCTCCACTGAAGTTCACGATCAGCTCCTTCATTTTGTTGACGTTGTTCCTGGCACCACTTCACCAGGCCACTCACCTCCTCCCTGAAGGCTGTCTCGTCATTGTTGGCAATCAGGCCTACTACTGTTGTGTTGTCTCCAAACTTAATGATTGAGATGGATGCCACGCAGTCATGGGTGAACAGGGATTACACAAGGGGGCTGAGCACGCACCCTTGTGAAGTGGAGGGGTTGTTTACTACCTTCACGACCCGGGGGCGGCCTGTCAGGAAGTCCAGGACCCAGTTGCACGGGGCGGGGTTCAGACCAAGGGCCCCAAGCTTATTGATGAGCTTGGAGGGTACTGTGGTATTGAAGGCTGAGCTGTAGTCAGTGAACAGCATTCTTACATAGGTATTCCTCTTGTCCAGATGGGAAGTGTGCAGTGCGATGGCGATTGCATCATCTGTCGATTTATTGTTGCGGTATGCAAATTTATTTGGGTCTAGGGTGTCAGGTAAGGTGGAGGTGATATGACTGTTAAATAGCTTCTCAAAGCACTTCATGAGGACAGAAGTGAGTGTAACTAAAATGCAATGTACAGTAGTAGAAGTATTAGAATGAGCTATGTCGACAATACAGTAATATATAATATAATCGTTTCTTGAGGCCCTTGTGTTCCTGCAAACTCTATAGCCTATAACTGTCATGACACTTCAGTTGGAGTTGTGTGTTGAGGATTCGTTGATGCTAGTGATTTGATGGTTGTGACATTAGCCTTATTGAGAGGACAGCTATGGAAGGCGGGTACAAGGCTTAGAGCGGTTTGTTGGGAGGATTATAAATAGATAAAGAGAAAAACTGTCTCTGCCACTTCAGAGTGTGAAAATACTGAGGTGTCAATAAGGTGCTGTTTTTATTTGCAATGATGTTGTCACAGATCGCAGCCATGACTTTGCATTTGTGTCTGGCTTTTTCACCTTAAAAAATGCATTAGCTCAACTTGCTCCATTTATCTGAAAATGTCTCTGATTTGTGGAATAGTATAGGGAGTATTTGAATTACTTATAGTGTTTATAGAGTTATATCTGGCATGTTAAGAAAGTTTTTGATGATAAGTTGATGATGATCACATAAAGACAATTTTGTTAGGAATTTTGGAAAACAACATATTGCTAGATGCAATTACACGTATCACTTAGTATAGTAACAGTATGTGGACTTGCCCACTACAGTATGTTCAGGTGTGTCATCTTAGCCAACAAAGCAACTGTTCCCCAAAATGCTCAGGAAAATAGGAGATAGGAGCTGTTAAAGACACCACATTAAATGAATCAGGAAAACACAGCGGTTGGTTCTCTTGACAGGTATTTCTAGCTGCCGTACTATAGCTAACTTAAAAGGTGTTTTTTATGCGATTATAAGCACAGCAATACATCTGACAACTCCATTTTTTTCATATGGCCACCCTTGTCATCTACTTGTAAATATCCATGTATATTTTACATATTCTTTACACTTTTTCCTCACTCAATAGCGTTATAAACCGTCTGTAACTACACATCAGGTATACAGCTTACTGTAGTAGTTGTAGTTATCTCAGAAACTGTTGTTGTTTAGATCGCAGAACTGGAACACAGCCAGGGTTTCTAAGTACAGCCTTTAAAAAGGCCATCCGTCTTTCTTTCCAAGAAGTCATAGAAGGGCACTTTTAGAGTCGAACCGTTGGGTTGAAGTGGATGCTTAAAGCTAAGTAAGAATATAGTGTTGTCAAGGCATACCATAAAAAACCTCTTTGCCGGGAGAGAAAGACTGACATGCTGTCATCTCTTTTTCCGCTGACTGAGGTTTATTCATAGGAAGTATCTGCCTACTGTAGACGAAGGAAAGCCTCTAAACTGATGCCATGATGAGCTGACTGGACTGTAAAAGCTGCTTCTCCTTGGTAACGGAGCTCTCATCCTAAATTAGCTCCTGGAGCATACACTTAGATAAACCCCTTGGTGTTTGAGACTTGATTGGAGGTAAACCGAATTTATGCTGATGATTTTCCCCTTCCAGTTTTGCCATTCATGACACACACTTACGTTGTGCAGTCGAGTACATTTTGCTAGCACAGCAGAGGCTAGCTCAGAGATTCACTTAACCACACTGCCTTAGTATTAGGCAGAATTGTGTTGTGGCATCTTTGCGTTGCTAATTAAGGACGTTGAATAAAGTAGTGCCCATTCAGCAGATAGTAATGTGCTGTGTGTTTCCAAAAAGTCTACAAATCCTAGCTATCTTTCTCACGTTGCAGCTTCTGTCTCTCATTGAATCAGAATGTGGAACTGAGAAAGATAGGCCTCAGTCCATGGCAATTCACTTTAAATTACTTGAACTTTTCAATTTGGCACATAATGATATATATATACTCAGTTGTAAGTCATAATATTGGTAAATCGTTAGAGGGAAGTGTTTTTCAATTGGCTTGCGCGAGAGATTGTCAGTGATTGTGTATGCCTGTGTCAAAGTGGCCATAGCGATTTCAAAGCATATCACGCCCTGAACCAATCTCTCACAATAACAACGTGAATGCCCCACCCACCTGAGGATCTGTCTTTTTCAGCAATCTATTTTCTGTTTTTCAGGGGCGCAAAATCCACTCGTCACTTAAATCTTGCTGGATTGATTACTTTCATTTTACTCCTGCAACTCTTTTATAGTCTTGCTTCTTTCTGCCTGTCGTTTTTCCACGCTAACGTGGAATTGCTTGCTGTTTGGGGTTTTAGGCTGGGTTTCTGTACAGCACTTTGAGATTTCAGCTGATGTACGAAGGGCTATATAAATACATTTGATTTGATTTGATTTTGATTTAACGTTACGACCACGGAAATGTTTGTAATGACCTGTCAAACACTCTCCGGTAATTGCTGAAATGGGCTCAATGGAATACATTGGCTTTCCGTTGCATTTATAAACAAAAGCTTCGTCGGGGACTTAACCTACCGTCTCGACACTTACAGAAAGAGAAGAGATATTTTGTGGAATTGAAAAAAGTATTAATTTAACACAGTTCAAATGTTTACAAATTAGATGCACTGAAATTAAAGCAAAATGAACACTCAGATTATAGAGCTCGCCGTCTTGTAGTCCTAAAAAACTGAAATAATTTACCTCTGGTTGGTTCAACCATTCCCATGGGGAAAAAGAATAGAGTTTTGGGATAGGCCTTAGTTTCGGCGGTTGAGGTTGAAACAGGTTTAGGAGATCTTGTTTTGTTCTATGAGATAATACCAGTCAGTTAACATGACCTTTATGAATTATGAAGCCTATGTGCTTTATGTGCTTTTATTACATAAATGCTTTAAAATTCACAAAAGGTGATGTTAGCTGACGAAAATAATCTCATAGAACAAAACGTTAAGATCTATGCCTGTGTTTACCACAGACCTGATTTTTGGCTTTTAACTCCGATGAACTCCATTTTTCCATAGGCTTTGTCCAACGAACCATGTCGGAGTTAGTGACTACAAAAAGACGCCATTACTATTGCTCTCTATTTTGACATTATGTCTGATCTTGCAGGCCTAAAGTTTAGATAGATGTAATCTAGAGCCAAGCATGTACACCTTTTATTTAAGGGTTCCCTGCTATTGATACACGTGTTGAATTATGCAAGAGAATGCTGTCGTATGAACGAGACCAAGGCACAGCGTGTGTATCGTTCCACATATTTATCTGTGAAACTATGCAAAACATACAATAAACAAAGCAACAACAAACCGTGACGAAGAGGTGCAACATACACTAACTCAAAATAATCTCCCACAAACACTAGTGGGGAAAAATAACAACTTAAATATGAACCCCAATTAGAGACAACGATGACCAGCTGCCTCTAATTGGGAATCATACAAAAACCCCAACCTAGAAAAAAGAACCCAGAACACAACATAGAAAATTTAAACTAGACAAAAACCCAACATAGAAAAAGAAACTAGAACCAAACATAGAAATAGATCAACTAGACAAAACCCCCCAGTCACGCCCTGACCTACTCTACCATAGAAAAATACAAGCTCTCTATGGTCAGGACGTGACAAACGCGACAACAGTTAATGAGGCAGTCTAGACAGCGCAGGTGAGTCCTGGAAGGGTAGACCAAGCAAGTGTTTGGTGGTTGCACATGTTCCATCCCTTAATATTACTATATTTGTATATGCAAATACAACCTGTGTATTTATGCAAATTCGGCACATACTTTTCTTTATTTTAACACAAAACATATTTATTAAATGCCTTATACAATAAGAAAATGTATATGAGTGCATTCTACGAAAATAAAAGTGCAATTTGAAAAATCCCTGAAAAAGTTTTATGTGCTGTAATTCAGTCAATATCTGATGGATTATAAGAATTATAAGCGTTTGAAGTATCTTCATCCATTTTCCAGCTGTTGCATTTATTAGAATTGTTTTCCAAACCTTTTAACAATTTCGATGACCATTGCTACTTTTTCATCAGTCAGACTAAACATGTGAGCAAGAAACTGTGTCTGCAAGGTATACTTCCCTGCTGTGCTACAGCTGAGCTAGAGAAGCATTAGCATGCCCTGTTGAGCTCTAAATGGCTGTTGTCTAATTCCTCGCCCACTGAATTAGAAACAATGACCTTTTGCTGCAGACTTCTCCCTCTGTTTTTCCTCTCCTTTTTCTCCCTTTGTTGCCCTGCTGCTTTGTCGGTCTGAAAATTCAGATGGCGGAGGTGGCGGCAGCGCACAAGATCAAAGTAGGTTCCTTGCCGCGACCAGAGCTTTAAGACACAGGGGCCATTTTGTTGTGTTGTTAACTGTGAGATGGACATTTATGACTGCATGATTTTGGGCACCTGTTGATCAAAACGGGGCGATCAGGAACTGAAATAATCTTGTGGTTTGCCTCAGTGCCCTGGGCTGACACCAGCAGGGTAATATAGAGCCACCTAAGCCCAGGTTCTGAGGGGGCATGCTGCTCCTCTGTACAATACCTATGGGATCACAATCAGGAATAACTTCGCTATAACCTTTGAGGGCCAACCAGACCCTGCGCCAGGATAAAGTGACTAAAGGGGCAGTTGAAATCGGTGAGGGGGGCACAATTTTGGGGGGTGCTTACATTGGAATTATATTGAATTCTGCTTATATCACGCTATACCACAATAAACATAACATTCAAATGCAGAGACTCTGAGACCTTGAGTGCTGGCGTGAAATCTGTAACCCATCTCCGTTGCACTGTATCAGCACAATGGACAGCACCCTACACAGTAAAGCAAAGCCTATTTGGCAATGAATATAGGCCACAATATATAATTTTGAGAAGAATAATGGGCAAATGTTGCACAATCCAGGTGTGAAAAGCTCTTACAGATTTACCCATGAAGACAGCTGCAATCGCTGCCAAAGGTGCTAATACAAAGTAGTAACTTAGGGGTGTGAATACTTGTGTAAATGAGATATTTCTATATTTCATTTTCAATAAATGTAGATTTTTTCACTTTGTCGGTATGGGGTATTGCGTGTGGATGGGTGGTTTTATTTGTGATATCCATTGTGGCAGCGGCAGATTAACTGGTTAGAGCTAAATAGGCTAATAACACTAATGCCTTTTACAGCTAGCTAAGAAGCTATCTAAACTACTAGTGGTTGGGCGAGGCAGAGTTGAGTGAAGCAGCTTCAACCGTAAACTTGACCCCGTCCTTATAAATCTTATAAATCAAAAATGACATGCGGAAGTGTATCTCGTATTTCACGTAGCCTAGCACGTTATTCACGTAGCCTACCACAGATGAGCAGCGTATTCCCCCCGCTTTTTATGGAAAGGAGTCATACCTAAGCGCCCAGTGGCTTTCCATAGCCCCTCTACCCTCAAACACACACTCTGTGGCGTACTCTGACCATGGTGCTGATACAGCGCAGTGTACTCTTTGCTCCTGTCATGTCTAGTGGAAAAGCCACACTGTTGATGTCATCTGAGCCTGAGAATCTAGTTGAGCGGGTGGGTTCCCATGATTTGGAAATTTTCATGATTTGGACATGCTCTGTAGATCATCCTCTCAGGGAAGATGATTCCAATTAAAATCAAATCCTAGCAGAAGAGTGGAGGCCTCCAGATCTCTTCTCTGATTGGTTGGTTGAATAAGGTCTTCAGGCCTTTTGGTTCAGAAACAGTTTGCTAAGGTTGCCCTAATAGGAATCGACATACTTCACTCAGCTCATCTGGCATTCAAGGGCACATCTGTGTGAGATACGTATCAAAGCTTCGGTACATGTCAGATACGACACGTATACCCATTAATCTATTAAATAGCCTTACAATTAAAAAATTCTATTCACTTATGTCTGTCTATCTGTTCACTGCCCACATTTCTGCTGACATTGAGAGGCAGCCATGCTCAGTACGAGTGCTCTTTATTACAAGTCGAAAATGATGATTCTCATAAAAGTGAAGGCTTTTTCTGACAACCGAGGCAACAAAAAGAGAGCTTTTGAACTTCATTACACAGCACAAATTGCTTGTTTGAATAATAAAAAAAGTCAAAGCCAATTAATAGGCAAGGCAGGTCACCTGTGATACAAGTCAGTATTCGACGTCCATCCATGTCTGAGGACGTCGGGAGATGACGTAGAAACCGGCCACTAGGGCAACAGTGAGAGCTGTTACCTTCAAGTAGGTTAAGGTTTAGCTAGTGGGTTGTGGACGGGAATGGCAGATTGTCAAAAGCATCTGCCCTTGGTTTGAGAGGTTGCATGTTTGAATCCAGCGATAGAATGTAGTTTTTTACGTTTTTGATTTAAGCCTATCCCTAACCTTAACCCTTACCTTAATCATTCAAAGTTAATTCCTAACAATAGGAATTCAGAGTTAATGCCTAAACTTAACCCTAACCTTAATTTAAATTTGTAAATGCTGAAACGTAACCTTAAACACTACAATATTTGAGGTTTGAACTTCTACATTTTGAGAAACATGGATGAACGTCTAATTCTGCTGTGAGACTGTGAGAGCTTGTTGAAAGGCTCCCTGTTCCTAATGGTCAGGCTGCTATGTAACGGGTATCCAGTGTTACTAAAGATTTTGTCCTTTAATTATTTCCTGCTTTCACTGACTGGTGACAATAGTCTTAAAGTGGCTCTCTAGTCTCCTTTTCATCTCATTTAACAACTGATTTACCGGTATGTCATGACATATAGTGGCTTCAGAAAGTATTCACACCCCTTGACTTTTCCACATTTTGTTGTATTACAGCCTGAATTTAGAATGGATAAAATTGTCACACTTGTCGTCGTAGAGAGAAAGGGACCAATGCGCAGCGGGTTTCGTGCTCAACATATTTATTAATAAAATAATGCGAACACCACGGAAGAAAACAATAAACAAACTAACGACATGAAACAGTGAAAGCAGGCTCAACAAAAAGCAGTGCTCTCAAACAACTACCCACAAGTGACAAACAAAACACACACCTATTTATAGGACTCCCAATCTACACATAGAAAAACTACCCTAGAACATTCACATAGAAATACAAACATAGACCAGTGACCAAAAAAACCCAGTAATACATAAATAAACTACCCTCTGCCACGTCCTGACCAAACTACAATAACAAAATATCCTCTATACTGGTCAGGACGTGACAAAAATTGAGATGTTTTGTCACTGGCCTACGCACAATACCCCATAATGTCAAAGTAGAACCATGATTTTTGAAATGTTTATTAATTAAAAATGAAAAGCAGAAATGTTTTGAGTCAATAAGTATTCAATCCCTTTGTTTTGGCAGGAGTACATAATAAGTTGCATGGACTCACTCTGTGTGTAATAATAGTGTTTAACATGATTTGTAATAATGGTGCCAGAGAGGATGGCTGACGTTTTATGGGCTCTTAACCAACCGTGTTATTTTGATTGTTTTTTCACATTATTTGTAACTTATTTTGTACATAATGTTGCTGCTACCATCTCTTATGACCGAAAATAGCTTCTGGACATCAGAACAGCGATTACTCACTTTGAATTGGATGAAGAATTTTTCTTTAATGAGTCGGACGAGAGGGATTTACTCCAGACACCCAAACATGCCCTCGTCCCCGTCATTCGCAGGAGAAAGTGACGGAGTTTCACGGAAGGAGATTGGAGTGCCTTGTGAAGATCAGGCGATGACTGGCTAATCTGCCTTTGCCATCGGTACTATTGGCCAACGTACAATCGCTGGATAATAAAATGGATGGCCTAAAAGCACGGGACATTGAAAACTGTAATATCTTATGTTTCACCGAGTCATGGCTGAATGATGACACTAATAACATACATCTGACGGGTTATACACTGTATCGGCAGGATAGAACAGCAGCCTCTGGTAAGACAAGGGGTGACGGTCTATGTACATTTGTAAACAACAGCTGGTGCACGATATCTGAGGAAGTCTCAAGGTTTTACTCGCCTGAGGTAGAGTATCTCATGATAAACTGTAGACCACACTATCTACCAAGAGAGTTTGCATCCATATTCTTCGTAGCTGTCTATTTACCACCACAAACTTATGCTGACAATAAGACCACACTCAACGAGCTGTATACAGCCAGCAGCATACCACCCTGCATCCAACTGCTGGCTTGCTTCTGATGCTAAGCAGGGTTGGTCCTGGTCAGTCCCTGGATGGGAGACCAGATGCTGCTGGAAGTGGTATTGGAGGGCCAGTAGGAGGCACTCTTTCCTCTGGTCTAAAAAATATCCCAATGCCCCAGGGCAGTGATTGGGATACTGCCCTGTGTAGGGTGCCGTCTTTCGGATGGGACGTTAAACGGGTGTCCTAACTCTCTGAGGTCATTAAAAGATCCCATTGCACTTATCGTAAGAGTAGGGGTGTTAACCCCGGTGTCCTGGCTAAATTCCCAATCTGGCACTCATACCATCACGGCTGTCTAATCATCCCCAGCTTACAATTGGCTCATTCATCCCCCTCCTCTCCCCTGAAACTATTCCCCAGGTCGTTGCTGTAAATGAGAATGTGTTCTCAGTCAACTTACCTGGTTAAATAACGGTAAAAAAATAAAAATAAATAAAATAAGCAAACAGGAAAATGTTCATCAAGAGGCGGTGCTCCTAGTGGCCAAAATCCATTTTACCTAATTTCTACCAGCATGTTAAATGTGCAACCAGAAGGAAAAAACTCTAGACCACCTTTACTCCACACACAGAGACGCATACAAAGCTCTCCCTTACGCTCCATTTGGCAAATCTGACCATAATTATTTCCTCCTGATTTATGCTTACAAGCAAACGTTTAAGCAGGAAACACCAGTGACTCGGTCAGTAAAAAAGTGGTCAGATGAAGCAGATCCTAAGATACAGGACTGTTTTGCTAGCACAGACTGGAATATGTTACAGGATTCTTCCGGTGGCATTGAGGAGTACACCACATCAGTCACTGGCTTAATCAATAAGTGCATCGATGATGTCATCCCCACAGTGACTGAACGTACATACCCAGAGGCCATGGATTACAGGCAACATCCGCACTGAGCTAAAGGGTAGAGCTGCCGCTTTCAAGGAGCGGGACTCTAACCCGGAAGCTTATAAGAAATCCCGCTATTCCCTCCGATGAACCATCAAACAGGCAAAGCGCCAACTCAGGATTAAGATGAAATCATACTACACCGGCTCCGATGCTTGTCGGATGTGGCAGGGCTTGCAAACTATTACAGACTACAAAGGGAAGCACAGCCGAGAGCTGCCCAGTGACACGAGCCAACCAGACGAGCTAAATCACTTCTATGCTCGCTTCAAGGCAAGCAACACTGAAACATGCCTGAGAGCATCAGTTGTTCTGGACGACTGTGTGATCATGAACTCCGCAGCCAAGAGACCTTTAAACAGGTCAACATTCACAAGGCCGCAGGGTCAGACAGATTACCAGGACGTGTACTCTGAGCATGCGCTGACCAGCTGGCAAGTGTCTTCACTGACATTTTCAACCTCTCCTTGTCTGAGTCTGTAATACCAACATGTTTCAAGCAGACCATCATAGTCCCTGTGCCCAAGAACACTAAGGTAACCTGCCTAAATGACTACCAACCCGTAGCACTCACGTCTGTAGCCATGAAGTTCTTTGAAAGGCTGTTCATGACTCACATCAACACCATTATCCAAGAAACCCTAGACCCACTCCAATTTGCATACCACCCCAACAGATCCACAGATGACGCAATCTCTATTTCACTCCACACTGCCCTTTCCCACCTGGACAAAAGGAACACCTATGTTAGAATGCTATTCATTGACTACAAGTCAGCGTTCAACACCATAGTGCCCTCAAAGCTCATTACTAAGCTAAGGACGCTGGGACTAAACACCTCCCTCTGCAACTGGATCCTTGACTTCCTGACAGGCCGCCCCCAGGTGGTAAGGGTAGGTAACAACACATCCGCCACGCTGATCCTCAACATGGGGGCCCCTCAAGGGTGCGTGGTCAGTCCCCTTCTGTACTCCCTGTTCACTCATGACTGCACGGCCATGCACGACTCCAACACCATCATTAAGTTTGCTGATGACACAACAGTGGTAGGCCTGATCACTGACAACAATGAGACAGCCTATAGGGAGGAGGTCAGAGACCTGGCAGTGTGGTACAAGGACAACAATATCTCCCTCAATATGATCAAGACAAAGGAGATGATTGTGACCTACAGGAAAAGGAGGACCAAGCACGCCCCATTCTCATCGATGGGCTGTAGTGGAGCAGGTTGAGAGCTTCAAGTTCCTTGGCGTCCACATCACCAACAAACTATCATGGTCCAAGCACACCAAGACAGTTGTGAAGAGGGCACAACAAAACCTATTCCCCCTCAAAAGATTTGGCATGGGTCCTCAGATCCTCAGAAGGTTCTACAGCTGCACCATCAAGAGCATTCTGACTGGTTGCATCACTGCCTGGTATGGCAACTGTTCGGCCTCCGACCACAAGGCACTACAGAGGGTAGTGCGTATGGCCCAGTACATCACTGAGACCAAGCTTCCTGCCAACCAGGACCTCTATACCAGGCGGTGTCAGAGGAGGGCCCTAAAAGTGGTCAAAGTCTCCAGCCACCCTAGTCATAGACTGTTCTCTCTGCTACCGCACGGCAAGTGGTACCGGAGCGCCAAGTCTAGGTCCAAGAGGCTTTTAACCAGCTCCTACCCCCAAGCCATATGACTCCTGAACATCTAATCAAATGGCTACCCAGACTATTTGAATTGCCCCCCCCCTTTACACTGCTGCTACTCTCTGTTATTATCTATGCATAGCCACTTTAATAACTCTACCTTCATATACATAAACTCAGCAAAAACAGAAACGTCCTCTCGCTGTCAACTGCGTTTATTTTCAGCAAACTTAACATGTGTAAATATTTGTATGAACATAACAACATTCAACAACTAAGACATAAACTGAACAAGTTTCACAGACATGTGACTAACAGAAATTGAATAATGTATCCCTGAACAAAGGGGGGGTCAAAATCATAAGTAACAGTCAGTATCTGGTGTGGCCACCAGCTGCATTAAGTACTGCAGTGCATCTCCTCCTCATGGACTGCACTAGATTTTCCAGTTCTTGCTGTGAGATGTTACCCCACTCTTCCACCAAGGCACCTGCAAGTTCCCGGACATTTCTGGGGGGAATGGCCCTAGCCCTCACCCTATGATCCAACAGGTCCCAGACATGCTCAATGGGATTGAGATCCGGGCTCTTCGCTGGCCATGGCAGAACACTGACATTCCTGTCTTGCAGGAAATCACGCACAGAATGAGCAGTATGGCTGGTGGCATTGTCATGATGGAGGGTCATGTCAGGATGAGCCTGCAGGAAGGGTACCACATGAGGGAGGAGGATGTCTTCTCTGTAACGCACAGCGTTGATATTGCCTGCAATGACAACAAGCTCAGTCCGATGATGCTGTGACACACCGCCCCAGACCATGACGGACCCTCCACCTCCAAATCGATCCCGCTCCAGAGTACAGGCCTCGGTGTAACT
Organism: Salmo trutta; assembly: GCF_901001165.1. Classification (NCBI taxonomy): domain Eukaryota; kingdom Metazoa; phylum Chordata; class Actinopteri; order Salmoniformes; family Salmonidae; genus Salmo; species Salmo trutta. The sequence continues at coordinate 26,658,724 of NC_042961.1, read as the reverse complement.
CTCATTCCTTCGACGATAAACGTGAATCCGACCATCACCCCTAATGAGGCAACACCGCGACTCGTCAGTGAAGAGCACTTTTTGCCAGTCCGGTCTGGTCCAGCGACGGTGGGTTTGTGCCCATAGGCGACGTTGATGCCGGTGATGTCTGGTGAGGACCTGCCTTACAACAGGCCTACAGGCCCTCAGTTCAGCCTCTCTCAGCTTATTGCGGACAGTCTGAGCACTGATGGAGGGATTGTGCGTTCCTGGTGTAATTGTTGTTGCCATCCTGTACCTGTCCCGCAGGTGTGATGTTCAGATGTACCGATCCTGTGCAGGTGTTGTTACACGTGGTCTGCCACTGCTAGGATGATCAGCTGTTCGTCCTGTCTCCCTGTAGTGCTGTCTTAGGCGTCTCGCAGTACAGACATTGCAATTTATTGCCCTGGCCACATCAACAGTCCTCATACCTCGCAGCATGCCTAAGGCACGTTCACGCAGGTGAGCAGGGACCCTGGGCATCTTTCTTTTGGTGTTTTTCAGAGTCAGTAGAAAGGCCGCTTTAGTGTCCTAAGTTTTCACAACTGTGATCTTAATTGCCTACCGTCTGTAAGCTGTTAGTGTCTTAACGACCGTTCCACATGTGCATGTTCATTAATTGGTTATGGTTCATTAAGAAAGCATGGGAGACAGTGTTTAAACCCTTTACAATGAAGATCTGTGAAGTTATTTGGATTTTTATGAATTATCTTTGAACGACAGGGTCCTGAAAAAGGGACGTTTCTTTTTTGCTGAGTTTATTAACTCAATTACCTTGACTAACCGGTACCCACATACATTGACTCTGTACCGGTGCCCCCTGTATATAGCCTCGCTGTTGTTATTTTCCTGCTGCTCTTTAATTATTTGTTACTTTTATTTCTTCCTTTTTTAGGTATTTTTCTTAAACCTGCATTGTTCATTAATGGCTTGTAAGTAAGCATTTCACTGTAAGGTCTACACCTGTTGTATTCGGCACATGTGATAAATATATTTTGATTTGATTTGATTTTGGAACGACTACTTCATGTCTGTACCCCACACATACAATTATCTGTAAGGTCCCTCAGTCGAGCATTGAATTTCAGACACGTATTCAACCACAAAGACCAGGGAGGCTTTCCAGTGCCTCACAAAGAAGGGTACCTGTTGGTAGATGGGTAAAAAATTAAAAAGCAGACATTGACTATCCCTTTCACACCCAGTCAGCAGTACAAAGATACAGGTGTCCTTCTTAACTCAGTTGCATGAGACCAATGTAAACAGTTACACAGTTTAATGACTGTGATAGGAGATAGCTGAGGATGGATTAACAACATAGTAGTTACTCCACAATACTAACATAAATTACAGTGAAAAGAAGGAAGACTATACCGAAAAAATATATATTCCAAAACATGCATCCTGTTTGCAATAAGGCACTAAAGTAAAACTGCAAAAAAATGTGGTGAAGAAATTTGCTTTATGTCCTGAATACAAAGCATTATATTTGGGGCAAATCCAACACAACACATCCCTGACACTCTTCATATTTTCAAACATGGTGGTAGCTGCATCATGTTAGGAGTATGCTTGTCATTGTCAAGGACAAGGGAGTGTCTTTATGGTTAAAATAAACGGAATAGAGTTAAGCACAGGAAAAGTCCTAGAGGAACCTGGTTCAGTCTGCTTTCCAATAGACACTAGGATACAAAAGGTTCCTCTTTTTGTTCTCTATTGCGCCTCTATTTTTCCTCAAGGAAGGGGGGGGGGGGCTGATGACATCACGGACAGGGGAGGCTGATGACATCACGCAATCCCAAACAGAAAAACTCTTTGAATGCCCTTGCAGTTGTGCCTAAATAACACTATTTGCTCAAAATATATTTTTGCAGCCTTTAGTTTGTGTACTTTACTGTATTTATACTTTGGATATCGCTTTTCAACAGTAAAAAATGTTTTTTAAATCGATGGAGGACGTCTTTAAGTCACTTTTTGTCCCTCAGGGGGAAGGAGTACGGGCACGATGTGGACTTCCTGTTGACCATGCCTGAGATGGGAAAAGAAGAGGGGCTACTGCTTCGTGTGATCGACAGACTTAGAGACCAGGTAAGTTTGTGTACTACTGCGTACATAAAAATCTCAATGTAATCAAAAATTATAGCAATTATACACGATATACAGTACAAAAATAAATATCAGTCTCCTCTCCTCACCTAGAGATAGAAGGTTACAGAGTGGTTAGTCACTCTTTACCAAGATCAATAGTAAAAAAAAAAAGCTCAGCACAGTGATGTTTGGATTATGGCAACCTCAACGGTTTTAAGACATCGAGTGGAGTTTCGGGTTTCACTTCAGTAAAGGTTGGAGTGTGGAGTTACGGTAAAGGTTGAATCTACCTTAGAGTCTGTTTTATTATAAAGGTCAATTCTACTTCCTTGCATCCTTGAAATGTCAAGACATCAAACTAACAGTTGAAAAGAGAGTAAAACCCTTGATAGCAGTGCTGACAAAGAACAAATGTTTTGTCTCCCACAAGGTATGGAAATTGTGATTCCTCCCCCCACCATCCTAGTGCACGCAAACTACCGCAATGACAGAGAATGATGTGCCTAACCCTCTTAAACATAAGGGAAATCATTATTTTTCAGACACCGAATTTTCAGAAAAAGGATGAAAATAATGATCACAAAGTACAATAGATAAAGATTATGAAAGTTTATCCCCTGTTTGTAGACTTGAGGGTAATAAGAGCAGAGGAGAAGACGAGAGGGCCAAGACGAATTGGGTTAGTGACCTACAGTGTGGAGAGGGAGAAAATGATTGGAGGAGAGGATGATTACAGAGCCAAGTGCATATGAGTTGACACGTAAGGAGGCAATAAAATAAAATTCACACCAATATCAAGGGCCTTGGTCAAGGAAAATTATTACAATTTGGCCTTAGTTTATACAGTTTGAGAGAGAGAGAGAAGTGAGACAGTGAGAGGGAGGGAGGGAGGGAGGGAGGGAGGGAGGGAGAAAGAGATGGGGTGGGCTGAGACAGTCATCCCTCCTCAATGGATGTCGCGTTGGAGAGGCTAAAAAGAGAGGAGTGTTTGATGAAGAGCAGGGCTGCGGGTCTTGCTGCAGGTCTCTCTTTGTCATCGCTGCCTGTGTTTAAAAATACATCTCCCTCCCTCCTTCCACCACTTCCATCCGCCCCCAGCCTTCATTTGCTTCAGAAGGTCATCCTGTTGATAATTACCTCCTATGCTAACGTGTGCCCTGTTATTTATATATATATATATATATATATATATATATATATATATATATATATATATATACATACACACTCACACACACACACACACACACACACACACACACACACACACACACACACAGGTCTACAAAACTTGCTGATGGTTACTGCTGGTTCTTCCCACCGTTGGGTGAGGAGAAGAGAGGGGAGGGTGGGAAGGAACTTCCCATAATGGGTCCCTTGGCACGGCGGAAGAATGTGACGAGTCCACAGGGAAGGGAACACCAGAGACCGTGATTAAGTGGAGGTAGCAGAGGTTGACTCTAAGTCGTGTAACCTTGTCATCTGTGATCTGGTCCTCCGGGGGCCACATGTCTTTGACTCTTGGCCGAGGCCGAATATCATGGCCATTTTTTTCTACTTTAGCCTGGGGGAGGTAAAAATACATCTATCTGGAAATGTCCTTGTTAAAAGGGGCTTCATCATTTTTTCTGTTGGTTATGAAAGTATAACTTGGGGGCAAGAGCAAGATCAGCCAGACTTTTCTATAGTAGACGGATGAGATGCAGCTATTTGCCCTGGTAATAGCAACAGAGAACGTGAGAGAGCGATGCCTCATCCCCCATACACTAATCATCTGCTCTAACTGTCCGGGTGGTGGTTGTAGATTAATTGCCATGGTAGTACACGCTTGCTATTTTTCGCCTTCCTAACACAGAAGGCTATCATGTCCTACCACTAGCGGGTGAGCAAAGTTTGCCGCTTATGACGAGATTTGCATCTCTGGTGGGTTGATTTGCATCTAAAAGCGGACGCCCCACCAGTAAGGCCGGTGAGCAAGTCTGCTGTCGGCACACCGGAATCGTATCGGAAGGCCACCTGCCTGCTGCTTGCTCGTTGCTAACTGGCTAAATTGAGTACTGATGTAATGATATTATATGATTATGGATATATTGGACCAGAGGCTGCATGAATTAGTTATGTTATGGGATTTGAGTCACGTAAACTGTAAGCTGTGAGGTTAGGACCTGTATGTATGGTAGATTTGCTTTCTGGTTGAATAACCCATTCAATGAGAGACTATGACCGATCACCATCACAATGATACTGAGGTTATTGGAAAGTCAGACATTTTTGGGGGTTTAAAAAATCACAATCGACGCAGCCCAGTCGGCAGTCATTTATTCGCTGTCCCGCTATATTTAGAATGGTGAAGTTATGGCTTGGCGTGGCATGTTATTTCCATGACAATTTCCAAATGTCCACTAGGGGCAACACGAGTGCCTGTTACCATCTAGTAGGCTCACAACAAGCTAGCACAATGGGGAAGAGGTTGAGGATGAGCTGAAACCGCAAGCTATGGCACCAAGCATTGAGGGTTCAATCCTAGTACAAAAGTTAATCATTTTGTAACTTTTGTTTTTCTGTTTTAGCCCTATCCCAAACCTTAAACCTAACCTTATGTCTCCATTTGCTATGGATGTTGTGTTGCCTAAAAGAGAACTGCAGCTGACTTTTTAAAAAACTTTTACTGACATTGGATGAACACACACGCACACGCTGACACTCACACACACACACATCCCTCCCCCCACACAAACACACACATACAGACTTTAAAAGATTATTCACTTTAATTTCAGCAATCAGACTGGACCGTTCCGGTAAAGCTCTGAATCAAAGGAAAACACAGTTCAAACACAGCCTGCTAACACACGCTAATCTGGGGTTTGAAGGGAGGGTTTGAAGTCTCTCGCTCTGAGTCAGAGCGAATATGACATTAGATCACAGCAGCCCGTGTCCTGTCATCGCCGTGACCGCCTCTCGCTTTGTCCTCTGGGGCATGTGGTCATGGTGGCAGCCTGCTTGTCAGCTGTTTGTCACACACTTAAAAAGTACGAAACAAAATAAATAACAAATAAGAAAAAAACGCTGACCTTTTAGATCACATTTGACAAACCACAGAATTACATCAATTGCGTTTGTGTTGTTGTTTTTTCTCTCCGAAAGGCACAGCTTAACTTCCTTCAAAGATGAACTCCCTGCAACACGTCCGCCTCTGTAATTCCCTCTGTAAACAGTTATGGTGAAATAAGCTTACTTTGGGATGCTTGCTGACATTACCTGCTGTGTAGGAGATGATTACAGCTCTGCGTTGCGCTAAACAGCCCTCAGCGCTGCTGAGACGGAAACTTTTAAGACGTCCCCTTTTTTAACGGTGGATTTGTGCGTGTGTGGCCAGAGGCTTCATTAAATGAAGGGCCCCCGTGTTCAGACACTTAATGGTCTGTAAAACTGTTGCCTACTCATTAATCCTTTGGCTCAAGGCATCCTTAGTGATTCAAAGCTCAAAAGGAAGGAAATGTACAGCCAGAAAGGGACAGAAATATCTAGCGGTGTATGAATAAGTGGCCTACATTAAAGCATTTTAAAATATGTATGTTTCTCTTTATCAACCGACTTGTGACAGGAAATTGCCTAGGCTATACATTTTGATGTAAGATTGTTTTTAATCAGTATTTAAGTCATATTACAGCTGCTTTTGCTTCATAATCTATGTGGAATGTAGGTAGTGAGGATGTTTGTCGTGTGAACAATCATGTATTCAGTATGTGAAAGAGTTGGAGGATTTCTAATCTGTTCCTATCCTAGTGGGAAGTGAATGGTTGGTTCTTGGTTCTGACGACAAGCTGATTGGCGCCTGAAGCTAATAAGGGGAGCAGAGGTGTAAGGGACGAGGGGCGGAGCCTCTGCTAAATGACCAAAATGTAAATGTCCCTCCAATGTCATCAGTTAATGACTCAGTCGTCATCTCCTCTCCCAATGCCCTCTGGGAAACGCTGTTTCCTTTTGATGAAGTAGGGCAACGCAGTCAAACAAGTTCGGAAAGTACCGGCTCAGTAGTGTTTGTCTCTTGATTGACCTCAGTGTCTTGGTTGGACAGGAGGAGTGGTTAGAGCTGCACTTTCTCCTGCCATCATTGCTCTTTAAAGGGGCAATCAGCAGTTGCATCCAATAACATGTACACATTGCTTCTTAAAGAATTTAGCTTATAAATGCCTCATGAGCTTAGTTCAATTGTCCATCCCCATCAGAACCCAAAATATAAGATTGTATTACTCTAATGTTTGTAATCAAAGAAAATGTAAACAAACACTACAGCAAGGATATATGCCTCAAAACATGGGTAAACTATCATTTTGATTTCATGGATGGTCAATGCTTGAATTCATAGCTCTGTCTATGAATTTGAGAGTGGTTCAATTTATCCAGCCTCATCCCTCAGCTTTTTACCAAACAACGGGTGGGGAGGCCACTTTGTTATTATTTCTACTGCTGATTGCCGTTTTAAGAAGAGCCTGGCAGATTTATGGGCAGCAAGAGGAACACAGCATCCCCACAATTACTGTGGGTGCTGGAATTAAATTGACAATTTGTAATGTTAATCTCCTTAGCGCTCCTGGACTGGGGAAGCTACATAAACCACCCGGGCCAAAGCCCAGAGGAAATCAATCCTCTTCCTGCTACTGCCTACTCGCCACTATCTGTCCCCCATCTCATCTTATCTACTCAGCTCCCGCTCTCCCTTTTCTCTTATCCAACAGTATCTCTCTGTATATATCTCTTTCTTCTTTGTTTTCATCCCCCAACCATCTTTCTCTTTCTTTCTATATCTCCCTCACTCTCTCTCTCTCTCTCTCTCTCTCTCTCTCTCTCTCTCTCTCTCTCTCTCTCTCTCTCTCTCTCTCTCTCTCTCTCTCTCTCTCTCTCTCTCTCTCTCTCTCTCTCTCTCTCTCTCTCCTTGTCTACATGACTTTCTTTCTGCTTAAAAGGGATGTCTTACTTGGGAGTGATTTTATTTTCCATGAAGTGGAACCGTGTGCCAGTGAGTCAGACTGGCCCCCTATTGTTCGGGATTTGGAAGGTTGTTTTTTAGTTGGGATGTCACAGTTGGCTTATTTAACTCAGTGGCAGACCATAAACTGGTGGCAGTTCTAGACATCTGTTTCTAATGGTTCCAGATGTTTCATGTTACTTGGCTTACCTAACAGCCCTGTGATTAAACTTGCTTGATTTTCAGGCAATTTTTACTTTGATATTTGCATAATGATATGCTTCTACTGCGAGGCTATATAGAAATGTGCAAATTCACAACTCAATATTCATAATAAAATACATCAGGCACTGAAGTACAGTAGCAGCATAAAATGTACAATGTCAATATCTATATTACATTTAGAATGTCAATGTTTATTTTATTATATAACAGTGCCTCTATGTCCACAATTATTAATATTATCTCCTCACAAGGGCATTCTGCTATACTGTGAGCACCAGGACTCCACCTTTGACATGAGCAAGCTGCCTAGTCACAGGTTCGAGGCCATGGACCACTTCGAGAAGTGCTTCCTGATCCTGAGGCTGGAGGAGGGACAGGTGGAGGGGGATGGAGGGCTGCAGAAGGACCCAGGGGAGAGCAGGGGCTGGAGGGCCGTACGGGTGGACCTGGTGGCCCCACCTGTTGACCGCTATGCCTTTGTCCTCCTGGGCTGGACCGGCTCCAGGGTAGGCATGGATCAAATTAATATGAAATTAATGCGGATGCCAAGACATCCACATTCATTCCTCCATTGACTAAAACCATAACAAAAACAAGCTTGGTGGAGATTTCCTTATTCAATTTTGTTCTGAGGGCAACGATTCACATTTGTTTCTGCTCTCGAGGCAGAGCTGCTCTCAGGACACGTTTGAATAAGGAAAAATACTATTTGAAAAAACAATAGATCCAATTCACATAGAGCTCGACAGAGTAGTCAATAACCAAAAATAAAACATTGATGATGAGAAATACATACATAGCAATGGGAAGTAGGGGTGCTGAGGGTGCCGCATTACCCCCTGAAAAATCTGAATTAAAAACAAATCTACATTTAAAAAAAAAGTAATAATAAAAATGCAATAGAAATTCACAAAATTAGTGTACTGTTCCTTTTCTAGTCCTGCATGAGTGGACTGATATAGCCGTCTGTAGCGGCTATAAAAATTGCAGCACCCCCACCCCCAAAACATCTTCCCGCAGCTATGAATGAATACATAGCTAAATCCCAGGAACTGATCTAATATGGCAGATGTCTTACTGTTGAGGAATAAAGTAACCCGAGGGTGGCAGAAAAGGGAGATAAATTAAATGAAAAAGGATAAGAAGAGATATGAATTGTGATTACATTCTTCCACAGCAGTTTGAGAGAGATCTGAGGAGGTTTGCCAGCAAGGAGAGGGGGATGTGTCTTGACAACCACGCCCTGTATGACAAAACCAAGGTACTGTGTGTTCCCTCAGATAGAGTGCAACTAATAATACAAGGTGCAACCATTTGTTTTAGACCAGTTCTGTCCCAACCATGGTGATGCTCAATATATCTTTGCCATTTTTTAAGTCACCTACTATTGTGCTTTTTGTACACATTTTTGTACACATGCTTTTTGTACTTGCACAACAGTAGCTGTGCCTGTATTTCCGTGTGCTTTTGCAAACATATTGAAAACATATGTGGAAACCAAGCTTGAGCTTATTCTGAGAGTAAACTGAACGAGAGCAGCAACTCCATGAAGTCATTCAAATTTCCCCTCACTTGATCCTGGTAGAAATTCTTTAGAGAGAGAGAGAGAGAGAGAGAGAGAGAGAGAGAGCAGTCCTTGCACTGCAGAGTACTGAGTAAAAACGTCTATCTGTGGTTTTGTGCAGAGTGCAGTTTCAGGTGGGATTTGCACAAAAGTTTAGCCTCCGCACACAGTGCGTGTTTATGAATTTAGGTGGTGAATTACAGCAAAGCCCTTGTCCTCAAAGGTTATTGGAGGGATTAGGCTTGGGTGTTAGAATGCGTGGGCTGGAGATACACAGACACATTATCTTAAATTATTTGATGCCTCCTCTGAGTGAGCAGAAACTCGATATTGGCGTGAGGACAAACATTTTTTCGCTCGCTGTGAGGGGCCATGATGCGCCACACACACACACACGCGCGCACGTACATACGAAGGCACGCACAATAAAACACACATGCACAAACACGCGTGCGTACAAATGCACACGCAGACAGATGCATGCATGCACATCAGCAATACACACACACCCATTCTAAAATACACACTAAAACAAGAAGCAATCTAAAATAATCAGCTTTGCCGTTATAAGTGAATAAAATCCATCTAAACAGTTTCATTATATCTGGTAGAAGCTTGTTAGGTGAAGTCAATTTCACTGGGAAGCACAAGGTTCATTTACACATTTCCAAATGTATTCAATTGCATCTCAGTTTCAGCCAACCGATTGATCTTATATCCGTTTACATCTTGTTAGACTTCAAATCATATTAACCCCTCACTTGCCCACACAGCAAGACCTTATTACACTCACTTTAAGGACAATTTCCCGTTTGTTTGGATTCAAGATGTAATTAGTCCTTTTCTCACAGAGGGTTACTATTATTACTCGGTTACTATTGCACTATAAGCTACATACTACGGTGTGAAGTTGTGGTAGATGCATTTTGAATAAGTGTGCTTCATTTTTCAACCACTTAAAGGGAAACTTCAAAATGTTTCAACTTCATATTCATATTCATCATCCCCTGCACCACCCCAACATCATCAACCAATTAGTAGACAATTAGAAGGCAATTAGTAGGCAATGCCTACTCATGATTGGTTCAAATCACATGATGCACACGACTGACATCATTGGAAACACTCTCTACATATTTTTTACTACAAAACTTAGAAACCATTTTCACATATGTTGATGTTGGGGGTGGTTCTGGAGATGATGAATATGAAGTTGAAACATTTTGAAGTTTCTCTCTAAGTGGTTGAACAACAAAACACACGTATTCCAAAATGTATCTTTCCCTTTAAGGGTCATCCTAAAGCTTACCCTAAAATCCCTCTGAACAAATATAACATAAGACAATGTGTCACAGTCTCAGCTGACAGGTTATGCATACACTTAGCCCTGCTAAAAGCATGGTATCCTGAAGAAATGGATCTCGTCTCATGTACATTTACAGGGCCGGGGGGGCATGGGGACAGGCATCTTGAGGAGTGAGTGGAGCGGGACAGGGGTGCCAGGAGTGTCACTGACCTGTCACCACAACGTTCCCACAACCCCCTCCCTGGGGAACAGGGGTCGGGACATAAAGAGAGCAGGGTGGCAGCTTTATGACACATATTGTACAGACGCTGCCATCTCGAATGTTGTTTATTCAAACACAAGGACAGAGAGAAGCACACAGGCTGTGCAGTGAACCGTGTGCTGGGAGGATATGAGTGATCCGATCACATACATTTATACTCACAAGGAGATGGTGGGATGGAGTGTATGGTTGAGTTTTCGATGTTTAACGAGGAAAGCGTTGTGAACATTTTGATAAATTTAGATGTTTTTGTTATCCGCATACACGCGCATGTGCACGTATGTATGTATCACACACACACACACACACACACACACACCTCACTTATTTAGGCTCACTTTGACACAGACTGCAGTTTCACTGCTAGTTTCAAGGTCGGCAGATCACTTAAAAGGGTATAGGTTCTGACGGAATCATTCAACAGTGTTTTTCAGCTCTCCGCTCCACATTGCAGCCATAATTAAGGTAATGAAGATCAATTAACTGTCTAAGTCACCGTGCTTCCTCCAACTCCATAGATAATTGATCATTCTTTCTGTTCTTCTGTTCGCTCCAGGCAGGGAGGAGTGGTCCCTCTCTGTCCGGCCCTCGTCACTGTTGAAAAGCCCTCATTAATTGGATCAACGTATGGCCGCCACTGCTCAGATAATGGGACTTTTATCTTTGTGGCCGTCCTAATTGACCAATCTTTTCCCAGTGAGTCGGTGCTCTGCATCTGACTTGTGGCAAGACAAAATGGGAGATATGGGAATGGGCTGATTAGGAGGGAGGGGGGGGGGTTTCGGAGCGAGGGGGGTTACTTGTCGCCACCCAACCATTGAAGCCCAAGCACGGTCATTTAGAGGACTTTTATCTTGTCATGTGCTTCAAAGAGCCCTCGCTGCATGGATGCACGACTTTCTCTGTCTCACTGTAATATGTAATATGGTTCAAAAAAATATGTCTTAACACACTAATGATCCACTCCCAATTAAGGACGGAGTTCAGGGGAAAAACCTTGAGAATGAGAGTAAATGCCTTTCAAGACAGCTTGTCATAAGGCAGTAGCAATAACTTGCAGTTTGACTTACTATACAAACATCACAGCTTTGGAGTACTACCGTCCTGTGTGGTTCAGTTCGTAGAGCATGGCGATTGCGTCGCCAAGGATTGTGGGTTCGATTCCCACTGGGTCCACTCATACAAAAAATGTATGCACACATGACTGTAATTCATTTTGAATAAAAGTGTCTTCTATATGGCGTATTATTATACATATTACAGTCATTCTGTACGGTGTCCATATTAGGACAGCGACATACTCCCAAGGCCTCAGATCAATATAGTAGTACTGCAGCTGTATTTAAAGCGTACATTAGCCTAGTATGTGAGTGAGGGCCTGTGTTCTATGGGAGTGGAGAGTGGGGAGTTGGGGTGAGCGTCTGTCCTCTGCTGTTAGGCTGAAGGTGTGGGATAATTAATATGTGTTGTGGGCTTGATGAATGAGGACAGGTGGAGGATTTCATCAGGCCCAGACTTACTGACCCCCTCCCCAAGCAGGAGGGCTCCATGACCTGTCCAACACCTCCTAAACACAGCCCTCTACTGCACGGTGTACCCTTGAAATTCCCTGCGTGTGGGAGTATGTATGCGTGAGCTAGAGTGCGTATGTGTAAAAAAAGTATGAGTATTTGCTGGTACAAATGCATACGCAAATGTGTTTCTCTACTGTATGTGCTAGTGTGTAAGTATGAATGTATGCTGCATAAGTAATGTATGTGTGATTATTACTATATACCTGTATGTGAGTCTCTTTTTGTGTGTGTGTGTGTTTGTGCTGTCATGCAGTGTGTATGTGCGTGTGCGTGTGTGTGAAGAAGTATCTCACAGAGGGCAATTACTCAAAGCCAAATGTAACAGTGTGATTAATGATGTGGTGGTCAGGACATTTTGGAGTCTGATATCCTGGCTTTAGCTGTAGCAGTGTGGTGATATGAGAGGAGACGTATATTCTATCACCTCCTAGGAGTCTCACTATCCACCTCTCCTCTGAAAACAACAGGAACTGGAGCCAAACTGTGCTTTTGAAGTGTCATTGAGTTGGTAGCACAGTGATATATTCTAAGATGAACTTGGCTTTATCAGAATATTTTAACACTATGAAACAATCGCTGTTTTCAAGTGTGGAGCGGGGCAGCTTCTGAGCTCAAAACCTGGTGTACCGCATTTAAGGATAGAGGTGGTTCTGAAGCTCAGCACTACATTTTGACTCGCAAATATGCAGAGCTAGTATTTGAATTTACAATTTACCCATTTAATAGACATTGCACACTCTAAAAAGAAAGTGTTTTGGGACCAAAATTCCCCAATGCCACTGTTGTCAGACATTTAGAGGAAATTCTCAACACCACAATCCAATCTTGTTCCCTCTCTGTTAAGTTCACATCTGTTGCAGTTTGTAACATTCGGTAAAAAAAAAAAAAATAATCCTCCGGAAACACTCTAGTTTACAGTGAGTTGTGTGTAGAGCTGCCTGTCATATTTCAGACGCAGCATGTGGAGTGTTCGCAACTCGTCTTCCTCCCCCTCCCTCCCCCTCCCTCCGTTCTCCCTCCGTTCTCAGAGCAGCGGATGTGTGGACAATACCGGGGCAATTGCACTGGGCTTTGGGGAGCGGTGTTTTTTGAATGCTCCCTAGCTGGTGCTGAAAGGCACTGTTTGCAGAGAGGATAAAAACTGCTTGGAAAGAGGTCATTCTCAAAAAGGAGAGTGACGGGAGGAGAGGATTGGGAGGAAGTGCTCTGGGTTTAATGTTGCGTCCCTCAGAGAGTCACACAGACACATGTGAGGTGTGACAGACAAACATACAGACAGGTGAACAGACAAAGTAGGGTAGTGTCTTTACACATCAGGAGAGGCAGTTTGAGATTTTGAGTGTTCACATTTTTATAATCTCTCGTGGATAGACTATGTAACAATAAATGGTACCATAGATCAGAGGAAGGTCCTAAAAATTGTAAAAGACTGTTCTCTGTGCGGCGGAGTACCAGAGCGCCAAGTCTAGGCCCAAAAGGCTTCATAACAGCTAACCAAAGGGATACCCACACCCCTCTTTTACGCTGCTGCTACTTTCTGTTTATTATATACGCATTGTCACTAACTCTACCTACATGTACATATTACCTCAATTACCGTGACTAACCAGTGCCACTGCACATTGACAATGTACCGGTACCCGCTGTATATAGCCTCGTTAATGTTTATTTTACTGCTGCTGTTGAATTATTTGTTACTTTTATTTACCTATCTATTTTTTACTGAACACTTTTTATTCTTCTGAACTTTTTCTTCTGAACTTCTGAAACCATTTTTGGTTAAGGGCTTGCAAGTAAGCATTTCACTGTAAGGTCTACACCTGTTGTATTCGGCGCATGTGACAAATAAAATGTGATTTGATTTGATCTGTCAAGAGACTATGGGATGCAACCACTAACGAGCACCAGTAGTTCTTGAGCCTGGGTTTTTCATCACTGGTTATTTGGATGTGTTAGCTTTGGGTGAAGGTGGTGCTTGATTTGGCGGGCTGGATTTTCTGGCGTGTGCAGTAGTCATGTCACGTCCTGACCAATATAAGTTGTTATTTTCTATGGTAGAGTGGTCAGGGCGTGACGGGGTGTTTTGTGTTTGTTCTATGTTTTCTATTTCTATGTTGTAGTTCTAGTTTGTCTATTTCTAGGTTGGGGTTTATTGGGTTGACCTTCAATTAGAGGCAGCTGGTCCTCGTTGCCTCTAATTGGAGGTCATATTTAGTAGGGGTGTTTCTCATTGTTGTTTGTGGGTTATTGTGTTGTCCTCTCCGCGTCACGGTTTGTTGCTTTTGTAATTCAAGTTTATGTATGGCATTTAGTTTCACGGTCAATATGTGGAACTACGAAAACGTTGCATCTTGGTCCGCTTCTTCTAACAGCCGAGACAGAATAACCCACCAAAGAAGGTCCAAGCAGCGAAAGATGGAGCAGCAGGAGGAATGAACATGGGAGCAGATTTTGGACAGGGAAGGACCCAGGAGTCAGGCTGGGGAGCATCGCCGACCGAAGGAGGAACTTGAGGCAGCGAAGACAGAGCGACGATACTATGAGGCGTTATATGCACCGAAAGCCAAGTGCGAGAGGCAGCCCCCCCAAAAAAATATTGGGGGGGGGGGCACACGGGGAGGTTTGCTAAGTCAGGATGGAGACCTGAGTCAACTCCTCGTGCTTACCGTGGGGAGCGGGTGACGAGGAAAGCACCGAGCTATGCGGAAATGCGCAATGTATCGCCCATACACATTCAAAGCCCGGTGCGCTCGGTGCAAGCTCCTCAGTGTTGCCATGCTAGAGTTGGCACTCAGCCAGGAAGGAGTGTGCCTGCTCAGCGCATCTGGCCGCCAGTGCGTCTCCTCGGCCCAGTTTATCCTGCGCCTGCTCTACGCAGGGCAGCCCTCATTCCCCAGCACAGCCCAGTTCGCCCTGTGCCAGCGCTCCGCCCGTGCCGGGCTACAGTGACCATCCAGCCAGGATGGGTGGTGCAGGCCGTGCGCTCCAGACCTCCAGTGCGTCTCCAAGACCCAGTGTACCCTGTGCCTGCTCCGCGTACTCTTCCTCCAGTGCGCCACCATAGCCCAGTACGTCCCGTTCCTGCTCCCCGCACTAGCCTGAAGGTGCGTGTTACTAGCCTGGCGCCTCCCATGCCAGTCCCACATAGCAGCCCTCCAGTGCGCATCCATAACCCGGTACAGCCAGTGCCTGCTGTGAGCACTCAGCCCTTAGTGCGTCTCCCCAGTCCGGTGAGACTGATCCCTGCTCCTCGCACTCTCCCTCCAGTGCGCCTCCATAGCCTGGAGCCTCCAGCGACTCTCCTCAGCCCGGAGCCTCCAGCGACGCTCCTCAGCCTTGAGCCTCCAACGACGCTCCTCAGCCTTGAGCCTCCAGTGACGCTCCTCAGCCCGGAGCCTCCAGCGACGCTCCTCAGCCCGGAGCCTCCAGCGACGCTCCTCAGCCCGGAGCCTCCAGCGGCGGTCTGCAACCAAGAGCCTTCAGCGGCGGCTTTTAGCCCAGAGTCTTCAGCGGTGGTTGGCGGTACGAAGCCTCCGGTGATGATCCATGGTCTGGTTCCTCCGGACATACAGAAGCAGGGGGATCAGCGGGCGGTGGGGGTACTACGCCCGGAACCAGAGCCGCCGCCATAGACATTATTCACCCACCCTACCCTCCCTTTGTGTTTTTTTGTTGGTGGGGGGGGTTGTTGTTTGTTTTTTGTTTTTTTGTAGGTGCATTCGGAGTCTGCACCTTTGGGGAGGGTACTGTCACGTCCTGACCAATATAAGTTGTTATTTTCTATGATAGAGTGGTCAGGGCGTGACAGGGGGTGTTTTTGTGTTCTATGTTTTCTATTTCTATGCTGTAGTTCTAGTTTGTCTATTTCTAGGTGGTGGTTTATTGGGTTGACCTTCAATTGGAGACAGCTGGTCCTCGTTGACTCTAATTGGAGGTCATATTTAGTAGGGGTGTTTCTCATTGTTTGTAGGTTATTGTCTTTTGAGTAGTGTGTTGTCCTCTCTGCGTCACGGTTTGTTGCTTTTGTAATTCAAGTTTATTTATGTATGGCATTTAGTTTCACAGTCAATAAATATGTGGAACTATGAAAACGCTGCATCTTGGTCCGCTTCTTCTGACAGCCGTGACAAGTCAATGTAATGCTGGAAAAAACTTGACGGACCCCTCCTCATACAGCATTGTAGATTTTTTAAACAAACATTGTGCAAAAAAAAAAAATGGAAGTGTGTCGATTTTGTTGATCTACTTTCGATGCAAATCCCCATTTGCTCCTCCATTATATAATAATGGGCATACCACCAATAACAGTGTTCTGGGACAGTAGCCTCTTCGCGAGGGAGACCCAACACATTGGTCTCCCCCAGAAAATATTTACAAGCCCTCTGGTTTACCGGTTTCCGGGAAAAAAAAATCCTGTCACCGAAGGCATGTCTATAATCCGGAACGCCTTACCAGTCATCACAGGTTGTAAAATGTGTGAAAAGAAACGTGGGTAATGATTTGCTTTTACTACATCTACATAACTCATTTATTACACATCTATAAGCATTTCATGAACGTGGTATAACAGGCCTCAAACGCATTATTAAAGGTTGATGAAATATATCCATAGCATATCTATAGCGCATTCATGCTATGCAAGAGCTCATATTTACTGTATGTTACTGTATGCACATTTATGCTGGAACTAATCTATTAGACAAGAGACAGGAGGTTGGTAAAAAGTTATCTTTTAACTATGTCTAAGCAGGGACAAAAGCTTTCAAGGTCTGCTCACATGGTCAATCACATATTTCCATGTCTTTTACCACTTTCATCAACATCAAATACATAAGTAGGCATAGCCGTTTCTTGGTTAAATTTGTTATTGTTGCACTCAATATTGTGTAACTTGGTGATCACAACGTGTTTGTTTAAATCAGGCTAGAGTAGACAGGATGTGGGCAATGATTTAACTGAGGTGTGTTTTCCAATACACTACCGGTCAAAAATTTTAGAACACCTGCTCATTCAAGGGTTTTTCTTTATTTTACTATTTCTACATTGTAGAATAATAGTGAAGACATCAAAACTATGAAATGACACATATGGAATCATGTAGTAACCAAAAAAGTGTTAAACAAATCAAAATGTATTTTATATTTGAGATTCTTCAAATAGCCACCCTTTTCCTTAATGACAGCTTTGCACACTCTTGACATTCTCTCAACCAGCTTCACCTGGAATGCTTTTCCAGCAGTCTTGAAGGAGTTCCCACATATGCTGAGCACTTGTTGGCTGCTTTTCCTTCACTCTGCGGTCTGGCTCGTCCCAAACCATCTCAATTTGGTTGAGGTCGGGGGATTGTGGAGGCCAGGTCATCTGATGCAGCACTCCATCGCTCTCCTTCTTGGTAAAATATCCCTTACACAGCCTGGAGCTGTGTTGGGTCATTGCCCTGTTGAAAAACAAATGATAGTCCCACTAAGCCCAAACCAGATGGGATGGCGTATCGCTGCAGAATGCTGTGGTAGCCATGCTGGTTAAGTGTGCCTTGAATTCTAAATAAATCAGTGTTACCAGCAAAGCACCCCCACACAATAACACCTCCTCCTCATTGCTTTAGGGTGGGAAATAGACATGCAGAGATCATCCGTTCACCCACACCACGTTTCACAAAGACACGGCAGTTGGAACCAAAAATCTCCAATTTGGACAAATTTCCACCGGTCTAATGTCCATTGCTTGTGTTTCTTGGCCCAAGCAAGCCTCTTCTTCTTATTGGTTTCTTTGCAGCAATTCGACCATGAAGGCCTGATTCCCATAGTCTTGAAATGTTCCATATTGACTGACCTTCATGTCTTAAAGTAAAGATGGACTGTTGTTCTCTTTGCTTATTTGAACTGTTCTTGCCATAATATGGACTTTGTCTTTTACCAAATAGGGCTATCTTCTGTATACCACCCCTACCTTGTCACAACACAACTGATTAGCTCAAACGCATTAAGTATACCCCCCCTTGTCACACCCTGATCAGTTTCACCTGTCCTTGTGCTTGTCTCCACCCCCCTCCACACTACTCCATCTTCCCCATTATCCCCTGTGTATTTATACCTGTGTTCTCTGTTTGTCTGCTGCCAGTTCTTTTTGTTTCATGAAACCTACCAGCGTTTGTTCCCCTGCTCCTGTCTGTTCTTGCTCCTGTTTTCTAGTCCATCCCGGGTTTGACCGTTCTGCCTGCCCTGACCCTAAGCCTGCCTGTCGTTCTATACCTTGCCCCACCTCACTGGATTATTGACACCTGCCTGCCCTGACTCTGAGACTGCCTGTTGTTCTGGACCTTTTGCACCCTCTCTGGATTACTGACCTCTTCCTGCCTTTGACCACTCATTTGCCTGCCCCTGTACTAGAAATAAACTTTTGTTTCTTCGACACTGTCTGCATCTGGGTCATACCTGAAACCTGATAGTACGAACTGGCTATGACTGACCCAGCAGACTCAGACCAGCTCCACAATGCTGTCTCCCTGCAAGGAGCCACCCTTGGAAAACACAAGGAGTTACTTCAATTTCTTATGGAGGGATTCCATACCGTGACAGAACACCATAACCAAGCATTCAATACCTTGCTGGAGCAATTTCTCAGATTCCCCACCAGGCAGCGGGTCACACCCGTAATCTCCCAGCCTACCCTAGTGTCCTGAGAACCCCGCTTACCTCCCCCGGAGCACTACGCTGGAGATTTCGGAACCTGTCGGGCTTTTCTCTCCCAGTGCTCACTCATTTTCGAGCTGCAGCCTTCTTCGTGTCCCTCGGACTGCTCGAGGATAGCGTACATCATAACGCTAATGTCTGGGAGGGCACTCGCCTTTGGTCACGGCGGTGTGGGAGCAACAATCCGCCGTCTGCCTCAGTCTGGAGGAGTTTGTGGAGGAGGTTCGGAAGGTGTTTGATTTTCTGTTGTCCGGGAGAGAGGCGGCTCGCAAGCTGCTCCAGCTGCGTCAAGATTCCCGTAGTGTGGCAGACTACACGGTGGATTTCAGCACTTTGGCGGCTGAGAGTGCTTGGAACCCGGAAGCGCTGTTCGACATGTTCCTACACGGAGTATCGGAGAAAGTAAAGGATGAGCTTGCAGCCTGGGAACTACCAACAGATCTCAACTCGCTCATTGCCTTGACCATTCAGATCAATGGGCAACTAAGGGAACTAAGGAAGGAGAGGAGATTCGATTTCACTCACCCGTCCAAGGATTCCACCTCGCCTCCGAGGTATGCCGGATGTCCCCGACAGCTCCGTTGCCGAGAGAACCCAATGCTACCCGTGTTCCCCTGAGAACCTCTGAAGACAACCGATTCACCTCTTCCGAGCCCATGCAACTAGTCAGAGCTAGGCTGTCTCCTGCTGAATGGCTATACTGGCTTCACGCTAAGAGCTGCCTGTATTGCGGGACTACTGGTCAGTTTGTCTCTACCAGTCCACTAAAAGACCAGACTCACCGGTAGGAGAGAGTACTCTGGTGGGCCATACGGATAACTTTTCTTCTCCCCTTACTTGCATCCCTTTTCATGCCATGTTGCTGTGGGGGAACCAGTCGAAATCTCTCCGGGTACTTATCAACTCTGGCGCCAATGAGAGCTTTATGGATGCTTCCGAGTTGGGTATACCCACTCAGCCCCTCTCTATTCCCATGGACGTTAGAGCACTGGACGGGCGCTCTATAGACCGGGTCACCCACAATACCACCCCCATCAACCTACATCTGTCAGGGTACCACAGCGAGACGATCTAGTTCCTGTTCATTAAGTCTCCTCAGGTTCCCGTGGTATTGGGATTCTCCTGGCTCCAATGACACAATCCCCTCATTGACTGGTCTGCCAGTGCCATCATGGGCTGGAGCACGTTCTGCCACGCCCATTGCCTGAAGTCAGTGCAGCCTGCCCCGGGACATCTTCCTCGGGGCTCGGAAGTTGCCCCGGACCTCTTCACCATTCCCGAGGAGTACCAGAACCTCCGGGAGGTGTTCAGTAAGGCCCTGCCCACTTTGCTGCCACAGCACCAACCATATGACTGCGGGATTGACCTTCTCCCAGACACCACTCCGCCCCGGGGATGACTGTACTCTCTGTCGGGTCTGGAGACCAAGGCTATGGAGACCTACATTGAGCACTCCCTAGCTGCAGGGTTCATCCGTCCTTCTGCCTCCCCCACCGGAGCAGGGTTCTCCTTAGTGGAGAAGGACAAAATCCTGGGCTTGTGCAACGACTACCGGGGTCTTAACGACATCATGGTGAAGAACCGGTATCAGCTACCTCTCATCTCCTTTGCCTTTGAGCCGATCCAGGGGACCACCGTGTTCTCCAAGCTGGACCTATGGAACACCTACCACCTGGTGCGGATTTGGGAAGGGGACGAGTGGAAGACTGCCTTCAACACGTCCAGTGGTCGCTACGAGTATCTGGTCATGCCATTTGGCCTTACCAACGCCCCTACTGTGTTCCAGGCTCTGGTTAATGACGTTCTCCATGACATGTTGAACCGGTTCGTCTTCGTCTACCTTGATGGCATCCTTGTCTTCTCCTGCTCCGCCCAAGAACACATGATCCACGTCCGACAGGTTCTCCAAAGCCTCCTGGAGATCCAGCTTTTTGTAAAAGCAGAGAGGTGCGAATTCCATCGCTCCACCATCCCCTTTCTGGGTTACATCATCGCTGCAGGGAGTATACAGATGGATCCTGGGAAGGTGAGAGTGGTGGTATATTGGCCACAGCCTACGTCCAGAGTACAGCTGCAACGTTTCCTGGGGTTCGCTAACTTTTATCGCCGCTTTATCCAGGGCTACAGCACCCTGGCTTCCCCCCTGTCTCCACTCACCTCTCCCCAGCTGCTGACAGGGCATTCCGGGATCTCAAACAGCATTCATAAAGCATGTATAAACATGCCTCAATTATCAAACAAATACAGACACAACACAGAATAGGAACATTTTATCTACATTTTCCAGATGTAGGATAAAAAACAATTGCTGAGGACATCACCAAAGAATCCTACTATGGACATTTTTCTGTTTGACTTTTCTTGAATAGATTTACACAAATATTCACATTCAAAGCTTTAAATTAAATTCCACATTTCAGACTCATACATATAGTATTGGCGCTGGAGGGGATGGCTGCCATTTGTGCTATTTTGTGTTTTTTATTTTGTACATAATGTTGCTGCTACCGTCTCTTATGACCGAAAAGAACCTCTGGATATTAGAATAGCGATTACTCACCTCGAATTGGACGAAGATTTTTTGATTTAATGAGTCTGACATGCCAACAGACATGGCACCTCTGCTTCTAGCTCCTAAGCAACTTTGCAGTATTTTTCTTTTTTAAAGCCGTATTATTTCTTACATTATTAGCCCAAAAGTTTTCTTGTGTTATTACATACAGCCGGAAATAACTTTTGGATATCAGAGCGGTGTTAACTCACCAGCATTACGACCAGGAATATGACTTTCCCAAATTGGATCCTTTGTTTATACCCCACAGGGCAATTGAACTTATCCCAGAGGCTGCTCCAAGTGGCTGCTGGCGGAGAAGAGGTATTCGGGGTGGACTTCTAGTCCGACTCAGGAGGTGGGCACACCATCCACCACTTCCGAGTATATTACTCACTAATATTCAGTGTCGGACAATAAAGTAGACGAGCTAAGGGCGAGGATCTCCTTCGAGAAAGACATCAAGGACTGTAACATACTCTGTTTCATGGAATCATGGCTCTCTTGGGAAATACTTTCCCCGTCCATACAGCCAGCTGGGTTCTCAGAGCAGACAGGAATAAAGAACTCTCCGGGAATAAGATAGGCAGGGGTGTATGCTTCATGATTAACTACTCATGGTGTGATTGTGATAACATACAGAAAGTCATTTTGTTCACCCGACCTAGAGTACCTCACAATCAAATGCCGACCGTATTACTTCCCAAGAGAATTCTCTTTGGTTATAGTCACAGCCGTGTATATTCTCCTCAAGCCGATACCATGACGGCCCTCAAGGAACTACACTGGACTGTATTTAACTGGAAACTACATATCCTGAGGCCACATTTATTGTAGCTGCGGATTTTAAATAAGAAAATTTGAGGAAGAAGCTAACGAAGTTCTATAAAACATTGAGTGTAGTACTCGTTTAAGGAAAATACTAGATCACTGCTACTCACCTTTTCGAGAGGCCAACAGGGCCCTCCCCCGCTCCCCCTTCGGCAAATCAGATCACGACTCCATTTTGCTCTTCCCTTCCTATAGGCAGACACTCAAACAGGAAGAACCTGTGCTAAGGTCTATTCAACGCTGGTCTGACCACTTGGAATACATGCTTCAGGATTGTTTTGATCACGTGGACTGGGATATGTTCCGGGTAGCCTCTGAGAATAAAATTGATGCTTACACTGGCACGGTGACTGAGTTCCTCAAGAAGTGTATAGGGGGATGTTGTTCCAACGGCGACTATTTAAACCTACCCAAATCATAAACCAACGATAGATGGCAGCATTCGCGCAAAACTGAAAGTGTGAACCACCGCATTTAACCATGGCAAGGTGACTGGGAATATGGTAAAATACAAATAGTGTGGGTATTCCCTCCATAAGGCAATCAAATAGACAAACGTCAGTACAGAGACAAAGTGGAGTTGCAATTCAACGGCTCAGACACGAGACGCATGTGGCAAGGTCTACAGACAATCACGGATTACAAAGGGAAAACCAGCCACGTCGCGGACACCGACGTCTTGCTCCCAGACAAGCTAATCACCTTCTTAGGCCACTTTGAGGATAACACAGTGCCACCGACGCGGCCTGCTCCCAAAGACTGTGGGTTCTCGTTCTCCATGGCCGACGTGAGTAAGACATTTAAGCATGTTAAAACAGTTTCATTAACTTTTAATAATGAGTTTAGGACCTGTTATAACACATTCATGAAATACTTATAGGTGTGTAAAAATGAATTATGGATATGTAGTCAAAGTAAATTGTTACTGAAACCTGTGTTAAATCCAACTTTTCCTGAGCTCACCGAATTAACTCCATACATCCCTAAAGGTGCGAAGCCATCTACTACGTAGTGTAGAGACTAAGGAGTGAACTTCATAAAAATGTGGATTGCAACTTTTATTTCACAGTGGTTCACACATGTTACAATACGTGCTGATTGGTAAGACATTCTGGATTACAAATACAAATATACTGACACCCTAAAACATTTCTGAAATGTTTCCCTATTTCTTTTAACATAAATGAAGATGAAACAAAAATGATCTCCACACGTTGTTATTGGATTGTCATATTTGTGTTTTTTTGGACGTAAGTTCCAATGTTAATTAAGAAAATTCAAATGAATGGCATGGACACAATTATTGGCACCTAGGAGCTACTACTTGGTTAAACAGCCTTTGGCGAAGATAACTCCAAAAATAAGCTTTTTGTAGCCGTCAGCTTCTTGGCACCCAGGAGCTTGCTGCACCTTTCACTGGCAATTTGTCTCAGACTTCAGCTGCACACTACTCCAATTCTTCAAAGTTTGAGGGGTGCCTTCCAACATCTGCTGTTTTCAGATCTCACCATAGGTTTCTGATGGGATTCAGATCTGGACTCATTGCTGGCCACTCTAGAACAGTCTTCAACCATTCCTGGGATCTTTTTGATGTGTGTTTGGGTTGTTGTCCTGCTGGAAGACCCACAACCTTCAACAAGACAAAGTTTTTGGACACTGTGTTGAACATTGCACTCCAAAACATCTTGATAATCAGCTGATTTCATTATATTTTGCACATGTTCAAGAAATAAGGCACCTCAGGGTTTTGTGGTATATGACCAATATACCAAGGCTAAGTGCTGTGTCCAGGCACTCTGCTTCACATCGTGCATAAGAACAACCCTTAGCCGTGGTATATTGGCCAAAACACCACACCCCTAGGGCCTTATTGCTTAAATATACAATGGCTAAGGTTTGTTCTAAAGCACATACTTTATACCACAAACCCTGAAGTGCATTATTGCTATTATAAACTGTCTGTATGCACACACACACACACACACACACACACACACACACACACACACACACACACACACACACACACACACACACACACACACACACACACACACACACACACACACACACAACTTCTTCTTGGTTGGGTCCTCTTATAGTCCACTTAGGCCGTCTGGTCTTCAGCACTGATTGATTCTTATTTGCTGCCTTCTGAATTCAACCTGAGTGCAGCTGCTGTAATCAGGGCCTACTCTTCTGGTTTGGACCAGACCAGCCTTTATGGCACAGTCCGTTTATCTGGCTGCAGCCCTGCAACAGGTCTGTCTCTCTGCTTACAGCCTGGGTTATGTTCATTCAGCCTGGTCTCATAGATTAGATGTAACATAGTAAACGTAAATCCAGGACACTCAAATTAGTATGATGTATTATGTTTGGTATGGTTACATAAGACAGATGGCTAAGGCAAAATACTGAAGTAGGGTGGTTGGTTGGGCGTTTAACACAAACGTCTAGCAACCCAAAGGTTGCGAGTTTTAATTTCGTTATGGACCATTTTAGCAAATTTAACTACTTACTACTTTTTGAAACTTTGCAACTACTTAGCATGTTTGCTAACCCTTCCCCTAACCCTAACCTTAAATCGCTTTTAGCTAACCCTTCCGCTAACCCTAACCTTAACCGTTTAACCTAACTCCTAAACATAACCATAACCTAGCTAAAGTTAGCCAGCTAGCTAACGTTAGGCACCTAGCTAGAATTAATGACATATTATACATTTTGCAGGTTCGTAACATATTGTACGTTTTGCAAATTCTTAACATATAATACGAATTGTAATTCGTGACATATCATACGAAATGGGTGATGGACATCTACAAATTAATACATACCATACAAAACGTAACATATCATACTAAATGAAGTATCTCAGATTTACATACAGAATAATATGAAGTGCTCTGAGACCAGCTTGGTGTGCCTGGACTGTGCCTAGAATTGCTCATTTTTTATTTCTGTTTTGAAATGTTTTCTGTTGCGTGCCCTAATGAATACAACCCAGATTAAAACTCTCTCATTCACTCTCCTTGGCCAGGAGAAACTGGCCGCTCTGGATAACAAAGACCAAGAGGCAGTTTACCTTAAAACCTTTAAACATGTACAATATTCTGGCCGTCAAGAGCAGTTCAAGGACTTTCTTTTGACATTTTCTTTGGCTTATCTCTGGGTGTTGACGTTAAGAACAGGTCTGAAAGCTCTGGCTTTGAGAGGGCAGAGTGTCAGGTATCAGTGGACATGGTATGACACTAGGTTGATATACATAATGAAGCTCACATTTTCTGTAGATTTAGTTTCAAATGTGGCAATATACTTCACCTAAGTCCTTCAAGCATTTAAAATGTAGATAAAGTTACTGTAAGCAAACTCAATGAAAGCATATAAAAACTCGAGCCAGCGTTTGGACTCAAATTTTCCATGACTATATATAGTCTGCCAATTTCCATTGGGAGGAGATTGTCATGCTTTTTACACAGAGATCTCTTCAAAGCCAACCCTTCACAATACCTCTCAATCTCCCTCTCCTTGAACATGGAGCCTTTTCTCTCCATCCACCAAAGAAATCCCACCCCCAGTGACAGGGGAACAATGCAAATATGGACTCTCATTTCAGGCTACAATTGCCGTGTGATTGGGTCATTTTCCATGGAGGTCAGAGACACAATTAAGGCTGGTGTAATAGGAGTGATAGGGGAGAGTCAGGGAGAGAGAGCTACAGGGAAATTGATGGTGTGCAATGAGAGAGTGACAGGAGCAGGGTGTTGAACTGTTGGCCTGTGGTGGTAGATTACTGAGACTACTGAGTCTCCGTGTGGGCAAAGTGCTGAAGGCAGGTGGTGGTGATGATGCTGGCAGCACTGAGTTATCAGGAAGTGGTATGTGTATGTGTGCTTGCGTGTGTTCGTGTGTGCGTGTATGGCTGTACGTTTTTTCTGGTTTGAGATTTCACTTTTACTGAAAGATCAGAAGCCACAGGTATACAGTGTCCATGTTAAATATGTTATAACAATAATAATAAATGAATAATGTTATACATTGAACTTTATTAAACCATTAACTTATTAAGTTGATAGTTAACTTCCAGATCTGTACAGATGGTTCCTGGTAAGGCCACATTAAGCAATGTATGTTGTGTGATCATATTCTATGGAGGGACCTTACACTGAGTGTACAAAGCATTAGGAACACCTTCCTAATATTGAGTTCCACCCCCTTTTGTCCTCAGAACAGCCTCAATTCGTCAGGGCATAGACTCTACAAGGTGTTGAAAGCGTTCCACGGGGATGCTGGCCCATGTTGACTCCAATGCTGTCCAGAGTTGTGTCAACTTGGCTGGATGTCCTTTGGGTGGGGGACCATTCTTGATACACAGTGATACACATGAAAAACCCAGCAGCGTTGCAGTTCTTGACAGACTCAAACCGGTACGCTTGGCACCATCTACCAAAAGGCACTTAAATATTTTGTCTTGCACCTTCACCTTCTGAATGGCACACATTCACAATCCATGTCTCTATTGTCTCAAGGCTTAACAATCCTATAACCTGTCTCCTGCCCTTCATCTACACTGATTGAAGTGGATTTAACAGGTGACATTAATAAGGGATCATAGCTTTCACCTGGATTCACTTGGTCAGTCTATGTCAGGGAAAGAGTAGGTGTTCCTAGTGTTTTGTACACTCAGTGTATGTTAGTCAAAATGAATTATTCTGAAGGTCAATGCCTTTGAGGGAAGCAATGAAACTGAGATTGAGCTATGGATGGAGAGGTCAAGAAACCTTGTGAGAGAACAGAGACATAAGACAGAGCGAGACAGAGGGAGAGAAAACATTGATTAAAACAGTCCCCACACGAGGGTGAATAATACCATGTGAGTAATACCAAAGTTTCTCTCACATCCTCTCTGCCACTCCTCTCAACATCGTCCCTTATTTCCTCACCTCCACCTCTCTTCCCTTCCTCCCTTCCTCCCACACAAGGCCCATTACCAGTCTTTCCTGGGAGAGAAAACGAGTGGTATTTATAGATCTGCCAATGTTTTTTCTGTCTAAAAAATGGAATTCAATGCCAAGCTATTATCCTTGAATCCACAACCTACAATCTATTCTTATGGAATCATAAAGAGAAGACATTAGTTCCGAACTCAGAAGATTTCAGTTGAGAATAGGAGGGGGAGGATGAGAGAGACGGGGGAAGGAAGGGGGTAACGACAGGAGTGCGGTGTTGTCGCTCGGGCTAACTCTAGAGACGGATCTTGCTCCATTATTGATGAAAGTGAATGGCAGAGGTTTTCTCTCTGGATCTGATGTTGGGTCTATCTGCCTGTCATATAACATGAATTGACATGGCCCTTGCGGTAACACAGGCACCATCCATCCGTAGCTCGTATTTCCTGCTATCGTGTGCTCTTCCTGCAACCATGACATGACCATTTACTGTGACTACAGTAAAAAACTAGAGGCAACAATGACCGTATGTGTGTGTATGAGAGAGTTAAAGGTAGCATGCCCACTAGCTTAATATTTTGTTACTGCAACATTAACTGTTCCAATACAATAGCCATACACATTCAAATCAGTTACATATCTTAACTCGTTAAAAGATGAAAACACAGTTAAAAATAAAAAATCCAAATAGCTCATATTTTGCAGATGCTTTTTTCATTAATCAGAATCCTCCTAGTGCTGATACAGCAGCATTGGATCACAATGCAGGAAGAAGTAAATTGGTCATGCAAAACCATCCCCTTTTGAAGAAACCAATTAATTATTTACAGGCTTCAGTAGAGCAGAGAAACTTAATTTATTGTTATCATTAAAGGAGCGTTCTGGTTGGGTCCGTACAAGAGAGAGCCGGGCAAAAGGCTCATTAGTTAGCCGAGAACTTCATAACACTGCAGCGGTTTAGTATACTTCCTAGAACTTCATGGATATTTCCTAACTTCAGCATTCTATTGTTACTGCATTGGAATACATTGGAAAATAAAGCCTAATCAACAATACCAATTGACAATATGGATTTACTGTATGAGGGAACTCTGAAACTCTCCAACTTGACAGTGTCAAATAAGTCAGGTATAATCAAGGAACGGCTGTGGAGTTCTATGGAAATAATCCATGATGCAAGGGGTGTGATACAGACTTGAGGTGCAGTTTTCATCTCATACTGACATCTGTTGTCTATAGCCCAAATCATACAGGTAGATTTTTTTTTTTATACACGTGTCAACCAGCGTGCTAACACGGGAAATAGAATGGATGGGAGCAAATCAGGAAAAATGGAAGGGCTGCGAGCATCAACGGTGTCTTGAGCGTATAGCGCGTTAAATTAGGCAGCAAGTGTCACGCCCTGATCTGTTTCACCTGTCCTTGTGCTTGTCTCCACCCTCCTCCAGGTTACGCCCATCTTCCCCATTATCCCCTGGGTACTTATACCTGTGTTCTCTGTTTGTCTGTTGCCAGTTCGTCTTGTTTGTCATGTCATTCAGCGTTTTGTCTCACCCCCTGCTTTTCCCCAGTCTCTCTTTTTCTCGCTCTCCTGGTTATGACCTTTGCCTGTCCTGACTCTGAGCCGGCCTGCCTGACCACCCTGCCTGACCCTGACCCTGAGCCTGCCTGCTATCCTGTGCCTTTGCCACTACTCTGGATTATTGACTCCCGCCTGCCTTGACCTGTCGTTTGCCTGCCCCTGTTGCTGTAATAAACATTGTTACTTCAACACAGTCTGCATTTGGGTCTTACCTGAAACATGATAGCAAGTTTATTTTGCTCATGTTTATGCATAGAATCTTTGGTACAGTGCACTGAAAAATTGTTAGAAAAATAACTTTTGTGCATTGTTACCTCTGAAATTTTTTTATTTTGTTACGAAGTGTCTATTTAGTGATGATAAGTTTAACTGCAAGCCAATATTATGTATAGGATAGTGCTTTAATAAAAACTAGAAACAATACTAGAATGCAACAACATTCAACTGGGTTGTGTTTCAGAATTATATATATATATATATTATTTTTTTTATTTGTAATTTTTATTTAACCTTTATTTAACTTGGCAAGTCAGTAAAGAATAAATTCTTATTTACAGTGATGTCCTACGCCGGCCAAACCCAGACAACGCTGGGCCAATTGTGCTCCGCACTATGGGACTCCCAATCACTGCCGGATGTGATACAGCCTGGATTCAAAACAGGGTGTCTGTAGTGATGCGTCTAGCACTGAGATGCAGTGCCTTAGACCGCTTCGCCACTCGGGAGCCCTGGTTCGATTCCATACATGTCACGTTGTCAATAGAATTTCTTGACAGTATCGCCGTTTTTGCTTACAGACGATTTGATTAATAAAGTTCAAACAGAGTGCATGGTTAATGAGTGCCTTGGTTCAAATTAATCAATCTGGTCTAGAGATTGAGTGGGACATTTGTAGAAAGCAAATTAGAGGAATTTTTATGATTTTCCCTACCTTGCTAAAGTTTAAAAAAATATTAGTCTGTATAGGTTATGGTTGATCTGACAAATAGGCTACCTGTTTGAAAACAATACTCTTGCACACGCAAATTCATGCCGTTGACGAATGTCCCTCCGTGTGATTTGGGCTTATGTTAGTCAAATGACAGTCATGTGTTATGTAGGCCTTATGACTTAGGGTGGAAGGAATGTGTTACAGAGGAAAGAAATAGAGCATTCTGCTTAATAGTGTCACGTCCTGACCAGTAAAAGGGGTTATTTGTCATTGTAGTTTGGTCAGGGCGTGGCAGGGGGTGTTTGTTTTGTGTGTTTCGGTGTTTTTGGTTTAGGTTCTATGTTTTCTATTTCTATGTTTATATCTAGTTTTCTATTTCTATGTTGGGTTTTTGGCAATGACCTCCAATTAGAGGCAGCTGGTTGTCGTTGTCTCTAATTGTTGGCCATATTTAGTTGTGTTTGTTTCACTTGTGTTTTGTGGGTGGTTGTTTTCCTGTATAGCCTGTGTTGCCTTACGGAACTGTTTCGTCATTTTGTTTATTTTGTTTTAGTGTTTTCATCAAATAAATTAAGTATGAGCACTTTACCCGCTGCGCCTTGGTCCTATCCTTACGACGCCTATGACAGAACCACCCCCCAAACAAGGACCAAGCAGAGGGGATTGAAGCACCGAGGAGAAGGATGGACGTGGGAGGCAGAACAACGTTTCTGGGAGAGGAAATTAAGGGAGCTACATGAGGCCGAGAGGCATCCCCCCCCAAAAAAATTGGGGGGCCACACGGGGAGTTTGGCAGAGTCAGAGTGGAGACCTGAGCCAACTCTCCGTGCTTATTATGGGGAGCGACGGATCAAGCAAGCACCTTGTTACGCAGAAATGCGCACGTGTCGCCCATACGCACGCACAGTCCGTTGTGGCCAGTAAGGGCTCGGCAGCGTTGTCAGGCGAGAGTTGGCCGGCAGCCAGGAAGAAGTGTGCCGGCACAACGGATCTGGTCTCCAGTGCGTCTCCTCGGCCCAGTTTACCTTGCGCCTGCTCTACGCACGGCAGCCCTCATTCCCCAGCACAGCCCTGTTCGCCCTGTGCCAGCGCTCCGCCCGTGCCGGGCTACAGTGACCATCCAGCCAGGACGGGTTGTGCAGGCCGTGCGCTCCAGACCTCCAGTGCGTCTCCACGGCCCAGTGTGCCCAGTGCCCGCTCTGCGCACCCAATCTCCTGTAAGTCTCCCCAGTCCGGGGAGACTGGTCCCAGCTCCACGCAGGAGGCCTCCAGCGATGCTCCTCAGCCCTGAGCATCCAGCGACGCTCCTCAGCCCTGAGCCTCCAGCGACGCTCCTCAGCCCTGAGCCTCCAGCGACGCTCCTCAGCCCTGAGCCTCCAGCGACGCTCCTCAGCCCTGAGCCTCCAGCGACGCTCCCCACCAGGGGCCTCCAGCGACGCTCCCCAGCCAGGGGCCTCCAGCGACGCTCCCCAGCCAGGGGCCTCCAGCGACGCTCCCCAGCCAGGGGCCTCCAGCGACGCTCCCCAGCCAGGGGCCTCCAGCGACGCTCCCCAGCCAGGGGCCTCCAGCGACGCTCCCCAGTCTGGGGCCTCCAGCGACATCCCTCAGCCCGGGGCCTCCAGCGACGCTCCTCAGCCCGGAGTCTCCAGCGACGCTCCTCAGCCCGGAGTCTCCAGCGACGCTCCCCAGTCTGGGGCCTCCAGCGACATCCCTCAGCCCGGGGCCTCCAGCGACGCTCCTCAGCCCGGAGTCTCCAGCGACGCTCCTCAGCCCGGAGTCTCCAGCGACGCTCCTCAGCCCGGAGTCTCCAGCGACGCTCCTCAGCCCGGAGTCTCCAGCGACGCCCCTCAGCCCGGAGTCTCCAGCGACGCCCCTCAGCCCGGGGTCTCCAGCGACGCCCCTCAGCCCGGGGTCTCCAGCGACGCCCGTCAGCCCGGGGTCTCCAGCGACGCCCGTCAGCCCGGGGTCTCCAGCGACGCCCGTCAGCCCGGGGTCTCCAGCGACGCCTCTCAGCCCGGGGTCTCCAGCGACGCCTCTCAGCCCGGGGTCTCCAGCGACGCCTCTCAGCCCGGGGCCTCCAGCGACGCCTCTCAGCCCGGGGCCTCCAGCGACGCCTCTCAGCCCGGGGCCTCCAGCGACGCCTCTCAGCCCGGGGCCTCCAGCGACGCCTCTCAGCCCGGGGCCTTCAGCGATGCCGCGCAGCACAGAGTCTTCTGAACGGGAGCTACGCCCAGAGCCACCTCCGTAGTGGGAGGATTGGGAAGGGGGGGTGTAGCACAGGGACCGTCGTTGACGGTGGCCACCCTCCCTTCCCTCCCTTTAAGTTTGGGGTTGTTTTTGTGGGGTTTTTGTTTTTGAGGTGCATTCGGGGTCTGCACCTTTGGGGGGGTACTGTCACGTCCTGACCAGTAAAAGGGGTTATTTGTCATTGCAGTTTGGTCAGGGCGTGGCAGGGGGTGTTTGTTTTGTGTGTTTCGGTGTTTTTGGTTTAGGTTCTATGTTTTCTATTTCTATGTTTATATCTAGTTTTCTATTTCTATGTTGGGTTTTTGGCAATGACCTCCAATTAGAGGCAGCTGGTTGTCGTTGTCTCTAATTGGATGCCATATTTAGTGTGTTTGTTTCACTTGTGTTTTGTGGGTGGTTGTTTTCCTGTGTAGCCTGTGTTGCCTTATGGAACTGTTTCGTCGTTTTCTTTATTTTGTTTCAGTGTTTTCATCAAATAAATTATGAGCATTTTACCCACTGCGCCTTGGTCCTATCCTTACGACGCCTATGACAAATACAGTGGGAGAAAAAAGTATTTGATCCCCTGCTGATTTTGTACGTTTGCCCACTTACAAAGAAATGATCAGTCTATAATTTTAATGGCAGGTTTAAATGAACAGTGAGAGACAGAATAACAACAAAAAAATCCAGAAAAACACATGTCAAAAATGTTATAAAATTATTTCCATTTTAATGAGGGAAATAAGTATTTGACCCCTCTGCAAAACATGACTTAGTACTTGGTGGCAAAACCCTTGTTGGCAATCACAGAGGTCAGACGTTTCTTGTAGTTGGCCACCAGGTTTGCACACATCTCAGAAGGGATTTTGTCCCACTCCTCTTTGCAGATCTTCTCCAAGTCATTAAGGTTTCGAGGCTGACGTTTGGCAACTCGAACCTTCAGCTCCCTCCACAGATTTTCTATGGGATTAAGGTCTGGAGACTGGCTAGGCCACTCCAGGACCTTAATGTGCTTCTTCTTGAGCCACTCCTTTGTTTTGGGTCACTGTCATGCTGAAATACCCATCCACGACCCATTTTCAATGCCCTGGCTGAGGGAAGGAGGTTCTCACCCAAGATTTGACAGTACATGGCCCCGTCAAATGATGCGGTGAAGTTGTCCTGTCCCCTTAGCAGAAAAACACCCCCAAAGCATAATGTTTCCACCTCCATGTTTGACGGTGGAGATGGTGTTCTTGGGGTCATAGGCAGCATTCCTCCTCCTCCAAACACGGCGAGTTGATGCCAAAGAGCTCCATTTTGGTCTCATCTAACCACAACACTTTCACCAGTTGTCCTCTGAATCATTCAGATGTTCATTGGCAAACTTCAGACGAGCATGTATATGTATTCTTGAGCAGGGGGACCTTGCGGGTGCTGCAAGATTTCAGTCCTTCATGGCGTAGTGTGTTACCAATTGTTTTCTTGGTGACAATGGTCCCAGCTGCCTTGAGATCATTGACAAGATCCTCCCGTGTAGTTCTGGGCTGATTCCTCACCGTTCTCATGATCATTGCAACCCCACGAGGTGAGATCTTGCATGGAGCCCCAGGCCGAGGGATATTGACAGTTCTTTTGTGTTTCTTCCATTTGCGAATAATCACACCAAATGTTGTCACCTTCTCACCAAGCTGCTTGGCGATGGTCTTGTTGCCCATTCCAGCCTTGTGTATGTCTACAATCTTGTCCCTGACATCCTTGGAGAGCTCTTTGGTCTTGGCCATGGTGGAGAGTTTGGAATCTGATTGATTGATTGCTTCTGTGGACAGGTGTCTTTTTTACAGGTAACAAGCTGCGGTTAGGAGCACTCCCTTTAAGAGTGTGCTCCTGATCTCAGCTCGTTACCTGTATAAAAGACACCTGGGAGCCAGAAATCTTTCTGATTGAGAGGGGGTCAAATACTTATTTCCCTCATTAAAATGCAAATCAATTTATAACATTTTTGACATGCGTTTTTTTGGATATTTTTGTTGTTATTCTGCCTCTCACTGTTCAAATAAACCTACCATAAAAATTATAGACTGATCCTTTCTTTATCAGTGGGCAAACGTACAAAATCAGCAGGGATCAAATACTTTTTTCCCCCCACTGTAGGCGATGAGATGTAATGCCTTTATCTTCCTCTGATCATTACATTTGGACACTCATGAACAAATAACGGTAATTTACTGGATGTTTATATGGCTACATAAACACTAATGAAACCAAAACGTATGAAACCGTGGTGGCCAAATAAACTCATTCTGTGTGTATGATTAAAAGGTTGATTATCTGGCACTGTTTTCCCTTACTGCCCAGTGCATTGGGCTGATTAGCAGGCTGAGAGAGTTAGGTAATGAAAACCACATTCAGCTCAATAGCCTTTTTATGGTTCAGAGTGGTTTATGATGCTAACACTAATTGCTGGGTTGATTAGTTAGGTGTCTGAGTTGTCTCCTCTCTCTATGGTTCAATTCTGTTGCTCTAGGGTGCCTGAAGAAGGCTGGGGGTGTGCACTTGTGTGTGTGTGTTCTGATCGTGGGTGGATCATTTCAGTAGGACAGCAGAGGCCCAAATCGACTCCCCCTTTTCCGCCACTGTCAGCCCTTTCCTGTAAGCTGCAATAAAGATTGATTAATTTAGAGACAATCCAAATATTTTCGATTCATCAATCTCTAGGAAATAACAACCTGGTTCAAGGTGGTGACAGTAAGGAGAAAACTATCTAAACAAAGGGAGGGAGGAAGGCTGTGGCCCACGCTGGTATGCCTTACGTAATAGCCTTGATGTGGTTTGATACAGTGTCTATCGATTTCTAATGGAGAGACCCACAGGAATAGTATGACGGGGACAGTAGAAATATTATACAGTAAGCTATAGGTGAATGTGTATCTTCCTTACTGAAAGAATATGTTCTTCAGTCCTGGGGAAACCTTTTTAGAGGTGTCAAATGTAAATGGTTGATTTTGAAAAGGTGACTATTTCAAAATACTTATTTTCCTTTCAATACATAAAATGCATTGCTTGCTGTCCAACAGAGGAAAACGAACACAACAGTCCTGAATTGCCATGTCCTTCAGACATACTTATCTCTGCCAATGTATTATACTCTAGATGATGAATATCAACACTGAGATTACAATAAAAAATAAAGTAGCCTACTCTCCGACATGCCACCTGTTGTGTGTGTTTGTCGTATTTGTGTAGCCTTTGTAAATTTACATGTTTCCATTAGTTGTTTTTTAGTGTGGATTTGCATATTATTCAACCGTTTGCATATCCCTGTGTCTAAGGACCCACAAGCCAGCAGGTCTGTTGCAGTATGTGTGTGCGGTGTGCGTGTGTGTGTGTTTGGTTTTACTATTCTTGTGGGTACCAGAAGTCTCGTTGGTCCCCACAAGTAAAAAAAAAGCTAATTTTAGGCTTAGGGGTTAGGTTTAGGTTTAAGAGGGTTTCTGTTTGTGCTGGTATCAAACCTTGGGTTGTATGTGCCTATTGCAACTTCCTGCTCTGTCCGCATATTGCAAGTCAGTCTGGTCTGGAGAGGGTGGGGGAACATGGGGTGGTTATTTACCTGAGGGACAATGGAGGTTGATAGCTCAGAGGGGTCACCTGCGACAGTTCAACGAGAGGAAGACAACAATAAGAGGAAGACGAGGGTTGATTAAGTGCTGAGGGTAATCAAGTAGAAAAAAATTATTATAATAGTAAATCATGCAACTGGATCAATACATTTATGTGAAATCACACCAAGTGATAAAGGGATTGAGGGATTACATGCTACACAAATAAGTGCTATATTAAAGCGGTGAATATAAAAAAATGAAATAAATGTAAAGGACAAAACCAAAGACAAAACAAGACAGGGCAAATAAACCCTTTTTTTCTGAACTTCCTCCTGGTGTTGGTGGACCCTCTGGCTCTCCTAATTGGGCCCCCACCGACTCCTACAGGTCAAGGCTGTATATTATTCTTTAGCATTGAAGCGAAGTCCAGACAAGTTTAAGTTTGGCTATCCACCTGGATGCAGCTGCTCTTCTCTGGGCTATGGTCCAGGAGGCTTTCATCTCCAGACCAGTGATGCTGAGGGAGGTTGTGGGGTGTGCTTGAAAGTGTTTGACCAGGTGTGTTTGTAGTGTGTTTTTTTCAATTGTGTACAGGCGTGTGTGTGTGTGTGTGTGTGTGTGTGTGTGTGTGTGTGTGTGTGTGTGTGTGTGTGTGTGTGTGTGCGCGGGCAGGCGTGCGGATGGGCATGGCTCTTTGAGTGGCAGCCAAGCATTTCCATCAGGCCCATCCTTTTGAGTGGCAGCCAACCATTTTCATCAGGCCCATCCATCAGCCTGTGTGTCATGGCAGGGAGGCAGTGACATAGAGCAGAGCTGGGGCAGGTGTTTAGAGGGCCTGATGTCTGTGTTCACATCCATGAGATCTGTAATTATGCAGTGGACAGAAAAAATACACAGCTGATTAGCTGCTCATTAATTAAGGCAAGGACACTGAAATGCTGGAATGCAAACTCCAGCTCCTCTGCCCTTTGGCCTGAGCTGGTACTGCTACACTTACCCTGTTGGAAGTGGAGTGCTTACTATAGTTGTGTTATGGCAGAATAAAGTAGTACTTATTGTAGTACATGGAAGGTAGGATCATTTGTGCATGACAAATGCTCCTTACTGGAGTAAAAGAGTTTACGTGAAGTCTCAGAAGAGCAACAATTTGTTCTTGGTCAAAGCTGTCAGGTGGCCAGTAAGCAAAGCAACCTTACCCCCAGAAGGGATTGGACAGAGCTCATATTTCACAGACCAGGCTTCGACTTGATCCAGGACCATGGCTAAATTGGTCAGTAGTTGGAGCTGATCCTTGTCTGTACTGTTTCCTTTGTGAGCTGGACCTTAGAGTTTACCATAGCTTTCCGTAGAGCCTTTTGAACAGCTAGCATGCATCTTGTTACGGATGCCTGAACTATGAGCTAAATCACCTTTAGAACTGACTGTCCAAAGCACTTATATGTAACCACTTCACCAGTTTCCCAGTCACTGTGTGTATTTTGACTTATTTGCTCCCTGAAATCTCAGTCCGCTCTGGAACTATGGAGTTGGGAAGAATAGAGCCAGTAGCACCCATCTCTGTGGAAAGGTTTTAATGCTGTAACTCTATCTTCCACAGACCCTACGCACACTTGTTAGACTATATACAGTTGAAGTCGGAAGTTTACATACACTTAGGTTGGAGTCATTAAAACTCGTTTTTCAACCACTCCACAAATTTCTTGTTAAACAAATACAGTTTTGGCAAGTCGATTAGGACATCTACTTTGTGCATGACACAAGTAATTTTTCCAACAATTGTTTACAGACAGATTATTTCACTTATAATTCACTGTATCACAACTCCAGTGGGTCAGAAGTTTACATACACTAAGTTGACTGTGCCTTTAAACAGCTTGGAAAATTCCAGAAAATAATGTCATGGCTTTAGAAGCTTCTGAGAAGCTTTAGAAGCTTCTAATTTGAGTCAATTGGAGGTGTACCTGTGGATGTATTTCAAGGCCTACCTTCAAACTCAGTGCCTCTTTTCTTAACATCATGAGAAAATCAAAAGAAATCAGCCAAGACCTCAGAAAAAAAATGAAGACCTCCACAAGTCTGGTTCATCCTTGGGAGCAATTTCCAAACGTCTGAAGGTACCAGGTTCATCTGTACAAACAGGTCTGGATTTGGAGTCACACTCAAAATTAAAGTGGAAAACCACACTACAGGCTGATCCAACTTTGATGTAATGTCCTTAAAATAAGTCAAAATGAGGCTCAGTAGTGTGTGTGGCCTCCACGTGCCTGTATGACCTCCCTACAATGCCTGGGCATGCTCCTGATGAGGTGGCGGGTGGTCTCCTGAGGGATCTCCTCCCAGACCTGGACTAAAGCATCCGGCAATTCCTGGACAGTCTGTGGTGCAACGTGGCGTTGGTGGATGGAGCGAGACATGATGTCCCAGATGTGCTCAATTGGATTCAGGTCTGGGGAACGGGCGGGCCAGTCCATAGCATCAATGCCTTCCTCTTGCAGGAACTGCTGACACACTCCAGCCACATGAGGTCTAGCATTGTCTTGCATTAGGAGGAACCCAGGGCCAACCGCACCAGCATATGGTCTCACAAGGGGTCTGAGGATCTCATCTCGGTACCTAATGGCAGTCAGGCTACCTCTGGCAAGCACATGGAGGGCTTTGCGGCCCCCCAAAGAAATGCCACCCCACACCCTGACTGACCCACCGCCAAACCGGTCATGCTGGAGAATGTTGCAGGCAGCAGAACATTCTCCACGGCGTCTCCAGACTCTGTCACGTCTGTCACATGTGCTCAGTGTGAACCTGCTTTCATCTGTGAAGAGCACAGGGCGCCAGTGGCGAATTTGCCAATCTTGGTGTTCTCTGGCAAATGCCAAACGTCCTGCACGGTGTTGGGCTGTAAGCACAACCCCCACCTGTGGACGTCGGGCCCTCATACCACCCTTATGGAGTCTGTTTCTGACCGTTTGAGCAGACACATGCACATTTGTGGCCTGCTGGAGGTCATTTTGCAGGGCTCTGGCAGTGCTCCTCCTTGCATGAAGGCGGAGGTAGCGGTCCTGCTGCTGGGTTGTTGCCCTCTTACGGCCTCCTCCACATCTCCTAATGTACTGGCCTTTCTCCTGGTAGCGCCTCCATGCTCTGGACACTACACTGACAGACACAGCAAACCTTCTTGACACAGCTCGCATTGATGTGCCATCCTGGATGAGCTGCATTACCTGAGCCACTTGTGTGGGTTGTCGACTCCGTCTCATGCTACCACTAGAGTGAAAGCACCGCCAGCATTCAAAAGTGAACAAAACATCAGCCAGGAAGCATAGGAACTGAGAAGTGGTCTGTGGTCTCCACCTGCAGAACCACTCCTTTATTGGGGGTGTCTTGCTTATTGCCTATAATTTCCACCTGTTGTCTATTCCATTTGCACAACAGCATGTGAAATTTATTGTCAATCTGTGTTGCTTCCTAAGTGGACAGTTTGATTTCACAGAAGTGTGATTGACTTGGAGTTACATTGTGTTGTTTAAGTGTTCCCTTTATTTTTTTGAGCAGTATATATCCACTGTAAAACGAGTCCTATATCGACATAACCTGAAAGGTCGCTCAGCAAGGAAGAAGCCACTGCTCCAAAACCGCCATAAAAAAAGCCAGACTACGGTTTGCAACTGCACATGTGTCACGCCCTGGCCATAGAGAGGGTTTTGTTCTCTATTTTGGTTAGGCCAGGGTGTGACTAGGGTGGGTGTTCTATGTTCCTTTTTCTATGTTTTTGTATTTCTTTGTTTTGGGCCTAGTATGGTTCCTAATCAGAGGCAGCTGTCTATCGTTGTCTCTGATTAGGAATCATACTTAGGCAGCCTTTTCCCACCTGTGCTTTGTGGGATATTGTCTTTGTGTAGCTGCATATGAGCAGCCCAGAACGTCATGCTTCGTTTTCGTCTGTATTGTTTTGTTGAGTTTCATATTCATTAAACATGTGTAACTCTAAGTACGCTGCGCCTTGGTCTACTCCTTTAGACGATCGTGACAGAAGATCCCACCAAAGAAGGACCAAGCAGCGTGCCCAGGAGGAGCAAGGATCCTGGGCCAGGGAGAGAAAGGCCTGGACGGCAAGGGATCCTACGCTTGGGAAGAGATCCTGGTCGGAAGGGATCGCAACCCATGGGAACAGGTAGAGGCACTCAGAAGAGCGGAGGCAGCAGGAGAAAAGGACCAACGGCAATGGTATGAGGGAACACGGCTGGCAAGGAAGCCCGAGAGGCAGCCCCCAAAAAAATGTTTTGGGGGGGCACACGGGGAGTGTGGCAGAGTCATGTTGGAGACCTGAGCCAGCTCCCCGTGCTTACCAGAAGCAGCGTGGTACTGGTCAGGCACCGTGTTATGCTGTGAAGCGCACGGTGTCTCCAGTGCGCGCTCATAGCCTGGTGCGCTATAGGCCAGCCCCCCGCAAGTGCCATGCTAGAGTGGGCATCGAGCCAGGACAGGTTGTGCAGGCCGTGCGCTCCAGACCTCCAGTGCGTCTCCAGGACCCGGTCTATCCTGTGCCTGCTCCCAGAGCCAGGCCTCCTGCAAGTCTCCCCAGCCTGGTGCATCCTGTGCCTGCTCCCAGAGCCAGGCCTCCTGCAAGTCTCCCCAGCCTGGTGAGTCCTGTGCCTGCACCCAGAGCCAGGCCTCATGCATGTCTCCCCAGCCTGGTGAGTCCTGTGCCTGCGCCCAGAGCCAGGCCTCCTACATGTCTCCCCAGGCTGGTGAGTCCTGTGCCTGGGCCTAGAGCCAGGCCTCCTGCAAGTCTCCCTAGCCTGGTGCGTCCTGTTCCTGCTCCCAGAGTCAGGCCTCCTGCAAGTTTCCCCAGCCTGGTGAGTCCTGTGCCTGCGCCCAGAGCCAGGCCTATGGAAAGTCCCGCCTGTCCAGAGCTGCCAGAGTCACCCGCCTGTCCGGAGCTGCCAGTCGCCCGCCTGTCCGGAGCTGCCAGAGTCACCCGCCTGTCCGGAGCTGCCAGAGTCGCCTGCCTGTCCGGGGTCGGCTGCGAGGGTCCCCACTCCAGAGGCGCCAACTAAGTGGGCCAAGCCGAAGGTGGAGCGGGGTCCACGTCCCGCACCAGAGCCGCTGCCGTAAGGAAGGCCCACCCGGACCCTCCCCTTTAGAGTCAGGTTTTGCGGCCGGAGTCCGCACCTTTGGGGGGGGGGTACTGTCACGCCCTGGCCATAGAGAGGGTTTTGTTGTCTATTTTGGTTAGGCCAGGGTGTGACTAGGGTGGGTGGTCTATGTTCCTTTTCTACGTTTTTGTATTTCTTTGTTTTGGGACGAGTATGGTTCCTAATCAGAGGCAGCTGTCTATCGTTGTCTCTGATTAGGAATCGTACTTAGGCAGCCTTTTCCCACCTGTGCTTTGTGGGATCTTGTGTTTGTGTAGCTGCATGTGAGCAGCCCAGAACGTCATGCTTCGTTTTCGTCTGTATTGTTTTGGTGAGTTTCATATTTATTAAACATGTGTAACTCTAAGTACGCTGCACCTTGGTCTACTCCTTTAGACAATCGTGACAACATGGGGACAAAAATCGTACTTTTTGGAGAAATGTCCTCTGGTCTGATGAAACAAAAATAGAACTGTTTGGCCATAATGACCATCGTTATGTTTGGAAGAAAAGGGGGGCTTGCAAGCCAAAGAACACCATCCCAACCATTAAGCACGGGGGAGGCAGCATCATGTTGTGGGGGTGCTTTGCTGCAGGAGGGACAGGAGCACTTCACAAAATAGATGGAAGGAAAATTATGTGTATATATTGAAACAACATCTCAAGACATCAGTCAGGAAGTTAAACCTTGGTCGCAAATGGGTCTTGCAAATGACCCCAAGCATACTTCCAAAGTTGTGGAAAAATGGCTTAAGGACAACAAAGTCAAGGTGCTGGAGTGGCAATTACAAAGCCCTGACATCAATTCTATAGAAAATATGTGGGCAGAACTGAAAAAGATGTGTGTGAGCAAGGAGGCCTACAAACCTGATTCAGTTACACCATTTTGGCCCATTCCTCTGTCAGGAGGAATGGGCCAAAATTCATCCAACTTATTGTGGGAAGCTTGTGGAAGGCTACCCGAAACATTTGACCCAAGTTAATTAAACAATTCAAAGGGCAATGCTACGAATACTAATTGAGTGTATGTAAACTTCTGACCCACTGGGAATGTGATGAAAGAAATAAAAGCTGAAACAAATCATTCTCTCTACGATTATTCTGACATTTCACATTCTGAAAATAAAGTGGTGATCCTAACTGACCTAAGACAGGGAATTTTTACTAGGATCAAATGTCAGAAATTGTGAAAACTGAGTTTAAATGTATCTGGCTAAGGTGAGTGTAAACTTCCGACTTCAACTGTATACATAAACCATTTAACACTCAATCACACACACTATATGTGACCCATTTCAGGAAACAAGGCGTCACAGGACAGCCATTTGAACGTTTTTTTCCCCTTCTTTTTTCATTAAAATGTGTTTTTTTGTCTTGAAATGCCTTCTGGAACATGTGAACTTTCCTGTGCCTTAATAACAAACTTGTATGCCATCTGTAAATACAAATACAATTGTTAAATTACGA
Organism: Salmo trutta; assembly: GCF_901001165.1. Lineage (NCBI taxonomy): Eukaryota > Metazoa > Chordata > Actinopteri > Salmoniformes > Salmonidae > Salmo > Salmo trutta. The sequence goes on along the minus strand of NC_042961.1, from coordinate 26,616,767 downwards.
GCCTTGCTGGTAAGCCACAGAAAAAGTCAGCAACCTTCCCACTAGCTATGATTGGCTGAGGTAATGAGTGGCTTATAGAAGGATTCTGTCTATTTGAGCTGGTCAGTCTGTGTTGGTAATCTGTTAGCTAGCTAATGTTAGCTGGCTGGCTCCCTAGCTAACGTTACGTGTATGACGTTATTATTCGTATCCCAGAACCATTTGCTTTGCTAGTTAGAGCCTAATGTTAGCTAGCTAACATTGAACCTGGTTGGGTAGCAATGACATGTTTTGGCACTATGTTCATTGTTGTTTAACTAGCTAACGTTAGCTCGTGGCTCGTTAGCTAACGTTACGTGATGTGTGTGATCTTACACATTGTTTACCTAGCTAGGTTAATTGTTAAGCTAGCTAGCTACATGTCTTAAGCGAAAGTGTAATGTTAGCTAGCTAGCTAACATTAGCTGGCTGGTGCCCTAGCTAACGTTACGTTACGTGTGTGATCTTACCCGTTGTTTACCTTGCTAGCTAGCTTCATGTCTTAAGCTAAAGTGTACAACACCCTTTGAATATGGCCGGTGTCAGTAAACATCGGCAAAAAAACAAACGTAATGAAATTGTTGACAGCAGTGCTGGTTAGGCTGTTTTCATGAGGCAAACAAATCATCGGCCAGAGCATCTAGTGTGCACTCTGAACACCCCGAGAGCGAAACGAAATAGGTGGGGCTGAAGTTTAAGAGGGTGTGAACGTTGCTGAATGGGTGTAGACAAAGAAGAGCTCTTCACTAGATACCAAAACATTCAAAGCCATTTTCTCAAAAGTGAGTTTACAAGTTTATCAACTTTCAAAGCAGAATTACTTTCCCATTGTTCCTCAAAAATGCAGTGTATGATATGCAATTTTGTAGCTCTGAGTCTCTACTTTTATCCAGTGTAAAAAACACAATTTCAAATTTTGCTACATAAGACCAAATCCAGTTGGTGAGTCCCATATTGACATTCCCACACAAAACCCACACACATACACCACCACACACGCAGACCAATACAACACAAACACACATACATACACATTACACACACACACACGCATGCACACTCACACACACTTTTACACTCATCATTTGCTGCTGCTACTCTGTTCTTCATTTTACTCTAATTATGTATCCTCTAATTATCTATACTGTAATTATCTATCCTGATGCTTAGTCACTTTAACCTGCCTTCATGTACATATCTGGTACTGGTACTCCCTGTATGTAGCTCCATTCTTGTGTATTTTATTTTATTCTTCTTGTGTTACTATTTTTTTGTGTTGCATTGTTGGGACTCGTAAGCAAGCATTTCACGGTAAAGTCTTTGTTTTCTATATGTTCTGTATGTGTGTGTGTGCCTTGCGGGCATGGCTGCATTTGCTGAGAGTCAGGAGATAATCAAATTGAGAGGATCAAGATTCAAGCCTTGACTGTTTGTAAGATAGATTATATCAACAGAGATAGAAGTCAAATGAAGACTGAAAGAGTGTTTAAACAGACTGGACCGTGGCTGGCCTGACTGCTTTTACCCAGCATGCACTTAGGGCCTCTAACATCCCCCTTGTCATTTGCATTGTAAATAACGAGTTGGCATGGTGGGATATATGCCTAGAAGTGCTTTTCACTCTCTCCTACCAGTTATGCTTGGTTATCATCTGCCGGTAGCTGGCAGAAAGGCCACATTTTCCCTCTCTTCTCATTTCTGTGTGTCAGGTCTAGTTTAGCACTTCAAGGCAGAATGTGTCAGGGTTAAAGCTTTTCACCGGGCCTCTCACACTCACAAGGTGAGTCAGGCTCACCACTGAAACATAGCGTTACTTAGAGCAAGGTCAGAGTTTTTTTTATGACTGTGAGGAGGACGCAGGTAGCTGGATATAAATCTGGGCATTCACGCTATGGTCGGAGTTGGCACATTTACTGTTCAGTAGAAAATGTTGGCCAGAAGAATGATGGCCTCCATTCTACTTTATATGAGTTAATGCACATCTTGATAGCTTAGATTTTCATCAAATCATAGCAACTGTGTATTCTTGGTTCAAGGAGTACTGTTGTGAGTCAGAAGAGAAAAGTCTAGTAACTGACCATGTTGACTCATTGATATAGTGATCTCATATTGAGTTACTGATCTAATCATACTTGTGCTTCTATGGTTTGACCCTTGAGATGTTTTCAGGGCGTGTGTGGCCTCTTGCCGTCAAGCCATGTCAACTCTCACAGTCTATTTATGTGTCTGTAATGTTGCAGACTACCTGCTCGTTGAACATCTCATTCCAAAATCATGGGTATTAATATGAAGTTGGTCCCCCCTTTGCTGCTATAACAGCCTCCACTTTTCTGGGAAGGCTTTCCACTAAATGTTGGAAGATTGGAAGCAAGTCCCCGCAGCATTCAGCCACAAGAGCATTAGTGAGGTCGGGCACTGATGTTGGGCGATTAGGCCTGGCTCGCAGACAGCATTCCAAATAATCCCAAAGGTGTTCGATGGGGTTGAGGTTAGGGCACTGTGCAGGCCAGTCAAGTTATTCCACACCGATCTCGACAAACCATTTCTGTATGGACCTCACTTAGTACACGGTGGCATTGTCATGAAGAAACAGGAAAGGGCCTTCCCAAACTGTTGCCACAAAATTGGAAGCACAGAATAATCTAGAATGTCATTGTATGCTGTAGAGTTAAGATTTCCCATCAATGGAACTACTGGGCCTAACCCAAACCATGAAAAACAGCCCCAGACCATTATTCTTCCTCCACCAAACATTACAGTTGGCACTATGCATTAGGGCAGGTAACATTTTCCTGGCATCCACCAAACCCAGATTAGTCCGTAGGACAGCCAGATGATGAAGCGTGATTCAAAACTCCAGAGAATGCGTTTCCACTGCTCCAGAGTCCAATGGCAGAGAGCATTAAACCACTCCAGCCAACTGCTAGGCCATGGAAACCCATTTCATGAAGCTCCCAACGAACAGTTATTGTGCTGACATTGCTTTCAGATGCAGTTTGGAACTCGGTAGTGAGTGTTGCACTCGGCGGTCCCGTTCTGTGAGCTTGTGTGGCCTACCACTTTGCGGATGAGCCGTTGTTGCTCCTATACGTTTCTACTTCACATTAACAGCACTTACAGTTGATCGGGGCAGCTCTAGCAGGGCAGAAATTTGATGAACTGACTTATTGGAAAGGTGACATCCTATGACGGTGCCACGTTGAAAGTCACTGAGCCATTTTACTGCCAATGTTTGTCTATGGAGATTACATGGCTGTGTGCTCAGGTGTGAAACGGGTGTGAAACGGGTGTGGCTGAAATAACCAAATCCACTAATTTGAAGGGGTGTCCACATACTTTTGGACATGTAGTGTATATATTTTATGTCTACAATGTTTCTGAATCCAACCATCAATTTTGTCTTTGTTCTTTCTCCAGAAACTATTCCTACCGGCAACTTCAGAGGAGGATATCTTTGCCCATCTGGGTTTGGAGTATGTGGAACCCTGGCAGAGAAACGCATAAGCATGTTTCCCTCACAGACACCCATACAATGCCACCTTGGCTACATACAGTACATCACTCCCATCTGTCTACCCGCTCGGCTACACACTACTGCAATCTCATTTCAAAGAGCCTAATCTGGGTTGATTTCTATACTTGTGTTTTGTTGTTGGACTAGATGCTGATGTATGATTCATCATTTTAGTCTTTTCATCATGCCTGGCTGCTTTCTGTTAGCCTCTTAGCGAGTAAACATTCTGCTCTGTCATTCACAACACACTTTTCTCTGAGCATTCTTATCTATGTGACTGATACAAAGCTAAATCAACAAATGAATTGCCTGTGGTGGCTGCGAGGTAAAAAGGGAGAGAGGAGAGGGGTATAAGCGTGGGCGAGAGAGAGAAAGCCTCATCGAGAAAAATGGTTGTAATCAACCTCCTCCTGGCAGGAGAGCGCTCAGCATGAACCAGAGCCAAGCCTCCTGGGAATGGAGAGGTGGGTAATGAGCTGCAGATAGGGGAGCATTCAGCATCCCCGTTTAGCCTCCGTTTGAGCCTCCACATCCACCGGAGATCATTTAGCAACCGCTCGCAACAGCTACAGCCTTCTCCGCTCAGCCCACTGTCACGATCAATCCCTTTCCCGGGCACAGGACTGAATTGTGCTGATTAAGGCCAATCAACTGAACTGGACAAGCTGCAAGGACCAGGGTTCATATGACAGTCAGTTCACATTGTAAATGCAATGTTGGTTATTAAGATAGATGTTGACATTTGCAAACATTTATCCCAATATACAGTAACTTAGTGAGTGTAGCCGTTTTAATGGCCTCTTGTTAGGAAGCATGGTATTATTCTTCCTACGGTAGCTTTGCTGGGACATAAAAATGCATCTGCTTGAGATATACTGTAATGGCCTGCTGTCCTGTCCACAATCTAGCCCATTTTCCCATGATGCTCAGGTAAAGCACATCCCATGATACCTCCGAAAGTGCAGATATACTGTACGTCACTGGGGCTATCGCATCCTAGTGAAGAACCCTATTTAAAGATCTTTAAGTAGAGCATCCCAGGCACATTGAGGAGTCGACCCTAGGGCCTAGCTCTCTCTCCCTTTACCCTCTCTCCCCTATCCAGGCTGGTCGGTCAAACAGAGAGCCACACTAAATGCATTGGATCTGAGATTGAGCTCACAGTTTCAACATCACTGTGAAGGCCTATCTGTTTTTCTATGGGGGACTGGGTCATTGGGATGTGTAACAATGAAACAATGAACAGTTCTCTGTCCAGTTGAGGAAGCATAACTAATACTGCATGGACAAATACTTTTTAGCTGTGATGTCTTCAGTAATTACTATGGGATTAGTCCTAACAGTTTCACAATGTTGCCATTTTCTAGGATTTAAATCCCATTCATTCTGCTCTGAAATGGTCCTGTCTGCCTTAACAATTAAAGAGGAGTGCTCCCACATATCACACACATTTAAGAGTGTGTATTCTGTGATGCAAAGTGAGAAATTGACTAAAAGTACACAAGTGTGACAGATACCACTGTATATGGAAGTGTATTACTGGCCATTTCATTCATACATTGCTGTGTTTGTTTGCTCTGCTTTGCAATAAATCAACAGACCATTCAACAGCCTCTCAATTCTACCACCAGTGAAATAAACTGTTAACTGTTATTATAATATGCCCAGAACCTCAATAAACAAAATTACAAGGGAGCATCAACCAATTATCCAATCCTGAAAATGCATGTTGTCCAGGGCCGAGTTCTTCAAAAGTAATCTGATCCGATTTTGGCAATCGCTTAGAATGAAATCCATAGAAATAGAATGAATAGAACAGGCGTCCCCATTGGTTGACTTCACCAAAGTAAGGTTATGGTCAATAAACAGTGGTACAGTGCAGTATCAACTCTTCAATAAAATGATTCAGTAAATCTGGATTAAAATAATTACAATAGAATAGCAAACAGGTGGTCTTTGCACGTGAACGCAGCAATACACGTGTAAAAACCCTGCATACTACCATTCTGTGCACCTGTTTCAGATCATTTAATATGATAATAAAACATTCAAATAATGAACATAAAAAAAAAAAAATAAAGACTTTCCCTCTGTGTTATTAGCAAACAGGTAACTGCTAAAATAAAGGAAACAGCTGAGTAAATGAGGGATACAAAGTATTTTGAAAGCAGGTGCTTCCACACAGATGCTTACGGTCATGTATAAAAATATCCAGTTGCCCAGTACTTTGGCTACCATGGCTAGAAGAAGAGATCTCAGTGATTTTGAAAGAGGGGTCTCACAAGGAGCATAGGGGGTTTAAAGGGTGTGTGTGTGTGTGTGTGTGTGTGTGTGTGTGTGTGTGTGTGTGTGTGTGTGTGTGTGTGTGTGTGTGTGTGTGTGTGTGTGTGTGTCTCAGTCACCATATCTCAAACCAATTGAACACTTATGGGAGATTCTGGAGCAGTGCCCGAGACAGCGTTTTCCACCACCATCAACAAATAACAAAATTATGGAATTTCTCATGGAACAATGGTGTCGCATTCCTCCAATAGAGTTCCAGACACTTGTAGAATCTATGCCAAGGCTCATTGAAGCTGTTCTGACAGCTCGGGGTGGACCAATGCCCTATTATTAAGACACTTCATGTTGGTGTTTCCTTTATGTTGGCAATTACGTGCATGTGTGCTTATTCATGACTTAAATGATGTGTGTGAATAAAACCAGCGTGATTCGATGAAAAAAAGGTTGTGTTTCGCATTCCAAACAGTTTACATTTCTCCCTATGCAATCTTTTTTAAACAGCACTTTACTCTCAGCAACATTCTGTCGGCACCCATCCTATTACCTCAGCACGGAAGGGAGAATTTAAATTGAAGATTGGTGGTGGATATAACATGTAGGTAGGTCCCACTGCGTGATTTCAGTTGCAACCCTTTTCCCTGACCTTTTTAACAGCCTCTGCACACTGAAATATCCCAACATAAACCTAAATATAAAAAGATGTAAGGTCATTCTACAGCTCTACCAATGTGTCAGCATGCAGATTATGGGGGTGATTGAGGGAGGTGATGATATCAGGACAGTTTGCATTGAAAGCTGGTGCGGGAGGTTGAGGTGGGGGCCGTTAGATTGATGACCGGCCCATTCAATAAGACAACTGGATCCACAGGGGCTCATGCACCAGCCACAGCTCATGCACCAGCAAACGTGATACTACACTTTTATCACTGAAAATGAACTTGACATTCATGGAGGCTTTTGTGTGCTGTGTTTGAAATCCTTAAAAAAAAAACTATTGGCATACTGTATGTGTGTATGTTTGTATTAAACTACACTACCCAAGATCACATGGGTTTGCATCGTATTATAGCTGTAACAATAAATGCATGGGCTTCCGCTCCAACTGCAATGTGGCGCATTGCTGTGCGTGCAGCAACGCTGTCACAATATCACTGTCCTGCTTTCACTTACTGACAAAAGTTCTCTTTCAACTCAGCCATCCCCTAAACTAATAGAGGAGAGGAGACAGAAATAGATCAGGTTGAAGGCTGGTAATTTCATAGCTCCTTGAGTAAACTCTTCGTTATTGTATCAGAGGACAGTGATTTATTAGATGTGCTGCACAGGCTAGAATGTATTGTGTCTGGGCTAGTCAAAGCCAGTGGAGGAGGGTGACAGAATAAGGACGCTGTGTATCCTTGCCTCTCAAGTCTTGTCAGACTGTCAACTCACCCGGAGAGAAGTGAAACCGATACACGGCTGCAGTTTACATGGAACAAGAGAGGAGAGAAGGGGGAAATACTCAAGAGTGCCTGGCTTCATAGCTCACATGGTTAGAGTCACCCACACAAAAAAATAACAGACGTTTGAGAGAGATCTACTCTTAGCCCTGTAAATGTCTCCAGGTGCCTGTTGGATGGTTTTTCACTGGGGGGAAAACAGTCCATCAATCTGATTTGTACTCTAACCAATCATTATAATGGCGACGATAGTGTTGATTGGGCAACGCGCGTTAAAAAGACTCTCGTCTTCGTATTCCAGAATGAAACTGTGCACATCCACTACATTCCCTAAATACTCACCAAACAGCACCCAGATCCGTTCACCAGTTTTCTTTCACGACGATAGGTTTAAAAATCTGCATTCTGCCATTGACAACTATTGAACAGACATTCAAGAAATCCAACAAAGTTGTTGGCTATTGCCAACACTGTCATTCTAGGAAAGATGCCATTTGTCTCCATTCATATTGTCTCATTACAAACAGATATGATAGACTCAATGGAGATGGTTGATGTTTTCTTTAGGAGTCTTATCTTGTTCATGAAAGGGTAAATGAAAGGGGCTCAGAAAGGGACTCCTCGCTTGACCTGACAATGACACTGAGCTTGCTGTGGAGTAGTCTTGCATGGAGCTATTGCACAGTGTGTGTAGATCTCAGTGATAAATGAGCTGGATCCTGGATTCCTGGGGAGGTTGGGCCGGGCCTCAGGAAGTGTCCGCCTCCACAGGTGGAAGAGGACAGAATGGAAAGAGAAAATGGAGGAAGAAAAGAGGAGCTATGCCATCTGCTCCAGTATGTCACCTCGCTGCCCTCTACCTTCTGCTGTGTCTAAAAGAGGGGCTGTGTGTGACCTTCTTGCCCATCCTCAAGCTGTCTTCGACCCCCCTTCTCTACCCCTCTCTTAGCCTACTGTCTGGTCCGGCAGCCGCGCCCCAAGAATAACCTGATAGGCCCACCGCCTTCTCGAGATAGTCATTTTGACACTCTTTGAATAGAGGGTCAATGGTTTAACCCCTCCCAAACCCCCCTGTTGACCTGTAGTATTTTTAGGCATCACATTTCACGCCATGGTAAACACCTTCACCAGGAACGTCAGGGGCAAGACCACAATTCGACGGGGTGGATTTGGGGAAAATGAAGTCCTCAGATTCTTTAAAAAAATTGAGCCATTAGCATGTCGGACCAAGAGGGCATTTACGAATGTGCATTTAGGCTACATGACTGTGTCTGTGTGTGTAAGTGCATATTATCTATCAGAGAAGGTGGATATCTGAATCAGAAATACTCTGGTAGTTTTGGGAGGTTTCTGTCAGCCGAACAATGTCCGTGATGTGTTCAATGAGTAGTAGCTCCTGCATTAGGGTCAACCTCTTTCCACAGGTAATTCATTCCAACATGTATGAGTGGCGGAGATTCTCTATGGACCATTTCCCTCTGTTCTGCCTGTGTTCCATTGACCTGACAACTCAACCAGTTTGACCCCCTAAGCAGAGACACTTGTGCCAAGGCACACTAAAATAAAACAAGCTAGCAACAATTGTAAAGATTGTAACACTAAGTGACAAAAAATTGCCATTTTGTTAGGACATCTATACTCCCAAAGTCAGTTTGGTTTTAACTTTTAAGGTGATGGTGATAATTCGGCAAGAGAAGACAGTTACCAGCATCAGGGAAAGCCTACACACACAAAGTAAAAATCAATTATCTAAGGCACTCATTCTGTCATTCTTGTCATTTTAATGTGAAATGATGGCACCTGATTAACACCATTATATCCAAGACTTGAATCACTAAATTTATCTCTAGGGAACTTTCATTGTCAATCTAGTGCTGTGCCTGTCCCTGTCCTAATTCATGTAGCTTCATTTTTCAACACACTTCTCATTCATTCACATGAGAGCTCATCAAGAGAATGGGCATTATATAGGTTCGTGCCCACGCTATTCTTAGCACTCAAGCTGCCTCTTGATTTGACTAATTTTAGTGTGGAGGACTGTACTGTTATTGTGCCCATCATTAGTCAAGGACTTTGAAAAAGCAAAGCTCAGATGTACTGTCCAAAGCCAGGATCAAAGCAATAAGAGAGACAAACAAACAGGCCTAAGCAGTATGCCTCTTCCTCTCTCTCTCTCTCTCTCTCTCTCTCTCTCTCTCCTTTCTTTCTTGTCTCTGTCATCTCATATCACCTTCCCTTGCATCTCACATTTGCTCAACTGTGTAGGGCTTGCAAAAGCTCACACTTCCTTCCGAGCCACAGTGTTATTTTGCAGTTGGACTGCAAAAACCCATGACATTTCAACAAGTAAGGGTAAAGCTTTAGAAATGACAGTGTGTATGATTTTCTCACCACCCCACCCCTCCATACAGAGCTCTCGGCAAAAAAACAGAATATGTAAGAATATGTGGGATTAACTAAATAAATGGCATAAAGCTCAAGCTTCCTTCCGAGCCACAGTGTTATTTTGCAGTTGGACTGCAAAAACCTATGACATTTCAATAAGTAAGGTTAAAGCTTTTAAAATGAGTGTGTATAACTTTCTCACCACCCCACCCCTCCATACAGTTCTCTCTGACAATAACAGGAGATGCAATAATGTGTGGGATTAGCTGAGCAAATGGCATCTTTGAATTGACTAAGCTTGTGACCTTCCATTTCTCTCTTATCAACATGCAAAACACTGTTCTCACGGACTAATCACAGGAGGTGTGAGGCACAGACACTTGCATGAGATGAGAATTAAGTGAGCTGAGTAGCAAAGACATTGAATCAGACATTCTGAACCACAATCAGCACATTTACTTATTTTGGTGTCTACGTGACAGGGACAGTGCACATCAAATCAAATCATGAATGGCATGAATCAACATTTCAGTTTCCACATCAATTTAAATATGCCAGAGTTAAAAAAATTCCAAACTTTCATCCCTAGTAGTCCCTGTTTGTGTCGCAGACAAACTCATGCAAAGAATCATGCCATTGCCAACAATACCAGTAGAAGTGTTAAAGCCCTCTCACAAATTGTGTCCCTTGCTGTAATATCAGGATGTAGACTGGAAGACAGCCTTATGGCCGGAGTGGGGTAAACCTCCTGAAGAGATGATGACAACAGTATGACCTGTCATGCTGAGACAGATGACCAATTGCTAGAATGTTACTTGGGAAAGCAAAACAAGGTTCCTTCCACCTCCCATCCCCTATCACTATTATGAACATCATAGATATTTAGAACAGCGGGCCCCTGACACTGTGCTCCAGAGCCCTGGAGAAAGGTTATGGCAGCGCCGGGTAATTCACTTTGCCTTATTTCGCTCACTGCTGATGATTATGTGTAAGCGAAATAATTCATCATATTTCGCTGCCTTCAAGAGTGATATTGCTTTTTCCCAGAGCTTACGGAAGGGGGTTAGCGAATGTAAAGGTTGGGGTGCTAGATCTTGGTGTAAAATAAAATCTATCATTGATCTCCAACCCTAAGCTTCCTGTACATGGTGACATGATAATGATCCATGGCCTTGTACCCCCCAGCTAATAGAAGTGATATTGAGTTATCAGGATTTTTTTTCTACTTTCCTGGCAGGGCCCACGCCCACACAGCCAGAGTTACAGAAAGCCAGAAATGAGTTGTTCCACAGGGGGCTGAGGAGGTGATAATCTAATAGGGACATTTGTTTTTGTCTCCCACTCGTTTCTCGCTCCTCTCCTCCTTTCCTTTCCTCCACTACTCTCCAGGAGGAGAGGAGAACAAAAGCTCTAGTCTGGAGGGCCCAGTCATTGCTGTGGTAGCGTATAAATAACAGTTACCGCGACGACAAGAAAACAAGTGTAACACACACCATCTGGCTCTCCACCGGTGTCTGGCGCTTCAGACGCAGCGAAGGGGGAGGATCGATGGATGGCATCACTCAAGACGGTATGCTGATTCTGATCCTCTAACTCAAGAGGAGTGCCGTGTGTGTGCCAAAATAAATCTGCAGCAAGGTTTTGTTCTCATTGAAAACTGTCTGCATCACTGAAACCCACAAGCAAAATGTTCCTTTTGTGTTAACGGGGTTTATCCTTATAAACACACTCAACATGACCTCATCTTTACAAATACCATCTTCATAAGCTTAACCATATAGTTCGACTGTTACTCTGATTCTATTAGCGTGCTTACAAAAGTTATTGTATAGCTCTGAATATATAATTTATTTGGAAAACAACTTGTAAGGCATAATGTGTCTCACCTAGGCTTAAAGCAGAATTCTGCATGATCCAGAGAATGTGCGGTCTGGAGGCACCGTACGGAGGTTGTGGCGCAATTGTGGAACCTCCAGTGGCTTACGGAGGCCAAATCAAGCTCCGTACCACATCCCGGTGCTCCTCCCAAATTTTGCAACAATGCAGTGGGTTCCGTATAGCCCTGCATTGACATGATTGGTTGACGGTAAAGTGGGGGCGGTACATCCTATATAAACCCAAACTCACTTCCTTGACAACTTCTTTCACAGCAGCTTTGCTCTGCTCCGTGAAGCGCAAGAAATATGAATGGCTTCACTCCTGCAGAGGCCGCATCTTAGTAAATACTGTACGGCCAATGCCCATGACCATAAATCGGTTTTTAGATACTGTTAATGTGAGAAAATAAACCACCTTCTCCCAGCATGTTCCTCAGTATAGCATGCTGTGTTAGAAAGGGCAGGGGTATTTTCTGCCTGGATCTCCTCCTCTGTTGGTCTCCTGGTTAATTTCTCCCATATCCCATAGATTTTCATCATTCTCATGAATCCCAATCGATTCTTCCTGCAAAGCAAGTTCCATTACTGAGAATTACTCATCTACGGCTGGGAGAAAAGAGATATTAATCAATGTAACCTTTACAACTAACAACCTTGTTATTCTTCAAAGCCAAACAAAATGAGAGAATTTGGCTGTGTTCAGGTCTCATTATTAAGACGAGCATGGGAACAAACCTTATACAGAGCTATTGATCATCATGTGAAGACAGGCCTACACAGCCCGTACCTGCATGGAATTAAACATTTTCTTTTCTTATTACTGTATCCAGCAGAGAAAAATACTCCCTTTTCCTTACTCAGTTGTTCTGTTCCTTTGCTTCTCAATCCATTAGTTTGTCCCTATGAAATATACGCTTATCCAATTACTCCTAAACTGTTACGTCCAGACATTAGTGGTGTTTGATGTAATGGATTGAATTAGTAATTAAACTACAGAAATTAAAATGTATCTCAATGTGATATGTTCATCCTCATAAGTAGTAATTAATGTACAACTGTATAATGTATTAGATCTGTGTTGACTGATACCTGAATCATGATGTACAGTAACACTCTATCAGTATGGTTTGCTTTGAGATGATTTCACATTGAGCGTGATGGATACTTGGATAATGATGACAATAATGATGATCATTTGTCACATGATACTGCAACCCAAAATAGTAACAGAAAGAATTTCCTCCCAGAATGACTTACTGTAAATCAAACCAGGACTTGCGAGGTTAAAAAGTAATTGTTAAGACTTGTTATCACCAGTGAAAATCAAATTAAACCATACCAATTACTGTACATTATTATTTCCTTGGGGTGACTTGTATCCAATTAATATTGTTGCAATGTGTGGTAATGAATTGTGAATGTCTGCTACTGTTGAGTTAATCCAAGGTTTCCTGTGTCTTCCATTAACACATGCACACACACGTACATATGCATGCACGCATGCAAACACAAACACACACGCACGCACACACAGAGCGATAAAGATAGCTGGGAGGTACTAGACCACTCACATGGCTTGTTTTCCCTCCTTTTTAAGACAGAATATATAGTGGCTGCACAGACAAGACAAATATTTATCAGCAATATCTCTGCTTGTTCAATGCTGTGGACAAACAGCCAACTCATATTACTGTCGACAAAACCTAATACCATGAAGTTCATTATTTAGCGCTAATGGTCTAGCAGACTAACTATTTCTCCTATGCTTAGCTGTAAATTAACTGGCAATAATATGATTCTTAATATATGCCATTTAGCAGACGCTTTTATCCAAAGCGATTTACATTCATGCGGGCATACATTTTTTTTTATGTATGGGTGGTTGTAACGGAGACGCTGTGAGTCGAGAAGCAGGTGCAGGTCAAACGTTTAATAAAACAACAAACATGAAACGAGACAACATAACACTGGCGATAATGCAAGAACGCAGGAACAATACCGACCAAGGAAGGAACCAGAGGGAGTGACAGATAAAGGGGAGGAAATCAGGAAGGTAATGGAATCCAGGTGAGTATCATAATGATCTGCAGGTGTGCGTAGAGATGGATCCCAGGACCAGTGGTTAGACGTGACAGTGGTCCTTGGAATCGAACCCACTATCCTGCCGTTGCAAGAGCTACAGAGGACCAAGCTACAGAGGACCACCATGGTTTTCCATGTCTGTGTTATAATCTCTATCATTCTAACATCAGCTGTATTCCCCACTCATGTACTCATGCCAAACCTGACTCCTCAACCAAATGGATGTAGCCTTTAAGTGTTTTTCCTTGTCATAGGTTCACCATGATAAGTACTAGAAGATCCCACTCTATTGAAAAAATATGAGTTTCAGTACTACTGCGCGGGCCATGACAAGGTCACCCTAAGTGATGATATAGCTCTGACAGTCCTGTCCATGACACAAGGAAGGTCTTTGATCCACTCTAAAGATACATGAAAAAGGCGGCAGGACCTTCACTGTATCTTTTATAGTCATGGGACATAACAGGGCTTGCTGAGAGATGAGTGCACCGTCATTGATAACATACTTCATAGGCCATTTGGCATACGGATAACATAACTTCTTACTGCTTGTCTTGCGCTCAGAACAAGCACTATCAAATCATCCATCTGAAGGCGCGGGATGAAACATCGTGATTCTATTTCTACGAGAGTACATATACGTTTTACAGAGAGATGACCTTTCCAAAATCAGATACAGCAGTTGGGAATGTGTGTACGGGCAGAGATGATGCTCATCTTTTCAGGGCTGTGTCTCTGCATTTATAGGCAGATTAAATCATCATGGAGCACATAAATCAGATTTCTCTGAGCAGTGTTAAAAAAGTCTAAGCCTAAAATATTGAATTTGAATTACTTCTCAGAAAGTACAAAACTGTCAATAAGAGTAAAACAAGGTTTTCCACTATCGGTATATCTATTTATTATGGCCATCGAATTTAGATCCAACAATAAAAGCAAGGTGTTAGTAATCCAGGGCTTAAAAACAAAGGTGTCCTTGTACGCTGATGATTCATGTTTTGATTTGGATCCATCCAAAGTCTTATAGAGGCTCTACATACTTTTTCTAGCCTCTCTTGTTGAAACCAAATTAACTGATACGCAAAATGTTGCTGGATTCAAAATTTTACATTTTTCAATTTAAATTATACAAAATTCTTGCAACCAATATAACGTTACAGTGCCTTCAGAAAGTATTCAGACCCCTTGACTTTTTCCCCAAAAAATTACGTTACAGCTTTATTCTAAATTTGATTCAATAAAAAATGTCTCAGCATTCTACACACAACACCCCATAGACAAAGCAAAAACTGGTTTTAATACATTTTTTTGCAAAATTATACTTTTTTTAAAACAGAAATACCTTATTTACATAAGTATTCAGACCCTCTGCTATGAGACTCGAAATTGAGCTCAGGTGCATCCTGTTTCCATTGATCATCCTTGAGACGTTCCTACAACTTGATTGGAGTCCAGCTGTGGTAAATGAAATTAATTGGACATGATTTGGAAAGGCACACACCTGTCTATATAAGGTCCCACAGTTGACAGTGCATGTCAGAGCAAAAACCATGTCATGAGGTTGAAGGAATTGTCTATAGAGCTCTGAGACAGGATTGTGTCGAGGCAGAGATCTGGGGAAGGGTATCAAAAAATGTCTGCAGCAATGAAGGTCTCCAAGAACACAGTGGCATCCATCATTCTTAAATGGAAGAAGTTTGGATCCACCAAGACTCTTCCTAGAGCTGACCGCCTGGCCAAACTGAGCAATCGGGGGAGAAGGGCCTTGGTCAGGGAGATGATGGACACTCTGACAGAGCTCTAGAGTTCCTCTGTGGACAACCATTTGTGCTGCATTCCACCAATCAGGCCTTTATGATAGAGTGGCCAGACGGAAGCCCCTCCTCAGTAAAAGGCACATGACAGCCCGCTTGGAGTTTGCCAAAAGGCACCTAAAGACTCCCAGACCATAAGAAACAAGATTCTCTGGTCTTAAAAAAACAAGATAGAACTCTTTGCCTAAATGCCAAGCTTCACGTCTGGAGGAAACCAGGCAGCTCTCATCACCTGGCCAATACCATCCCTACGATGAAGCATGGTGGTGGCAGCCTCATGCTGTGGGGATGTTTTTCAGCGGCAGGGACAGGGATGCTAGTCAGGATCGAGGGAAAGATGAACGAAGCAAAGTACATAGATCCTTGATGAAAACCTGCTCCAGAGCACTCAGAATCTAAGACTGGGGCGAAGGTTCATCTTCCAACAGTGCAATCACCCTAAGCACACAGCCAAGACAACGTAAGAGTAGCTTCAGGACAAGTCTCTGAATGTTCTTGAGTGGCCCAGCCAGAGCCCGGACTTGAACCCGATCGAACATCTCTGGAGAGACCTGAAAATAGCTGTGCAGCGACGCTCCACATCCAATGTGACAGAGCTTAAGAGAATATGAAGAGAAGAATGGGAGAAACTCCCCAAATGCAGGTGTGCCAAGCTTGTAGCGTCATACCCAAGAAGACTCGAGGCTGTAATCGCTGCCAAAGATGCTTCAACAAAGTACTGAGTAAAGGGTCTGAATACTTATGTAAATGGAATCAGTTTGTTTTTATATGGCTACCCCTACCCCAGTCAACAGCACTGCACCCCCCACAGCAACTCGCCCCAGCCTTCCCCATTTCTCCTTCTCCCAAATCCAGTCAGCTGATGTTCTGAAAGAGCTGCAAAATCATGACCCCCACAAATCAGCCGGGCTAGACAATCTGGACCCTTTCTTTCTAAAATTATCTGCCGAAATTGTTGCAACTCTATTACTAGCCTGTTCAACCTCTCTTTCGTGTCGTCTGAGATTCCCAAAGATTGTAAAGCAGCTGCGGTCATCCCCCTCTTCAAAGGGGGGGACACTCTAGACCCAAACTGCTACAGACCTATATCTATCCTACCCTGCCTTTCTAAAGTCTTCGAAAGCCAAGTCAACAAACAGATTACCGACCATTTCGAATCCCACCGCACCTTCTCCGCTATGCAATCTGGTTTCAGAGCTGGTCGTGGGTGCACGCTCAAGGTCCTAAACGATATCTTAACCGCCATCGATAAGAAACAATACTGTGCAGCCGTATTCATTGACCTGGCCAAGGCTTTCGACTCTGTCAATCACCACATCCTCATTGGCAGACTGAATAGCCTTGGTTTCTCAAATGATTGCCTCGCCTGGTTTACCAACTACTTCTCTGATAGAGTTCAGTGTGTCAAATCGGAGGGCCTGTTGTCCGGGCCTCTGGCAGTCTCTATGGGGGTACCACAGGGTTCAATTCTCGGGCCGACTCTTTTCTCTGTATACATCAATGATGTCGCTCTTACTGCTGGTGAGTCTCTGATCCACCTCTACGCAGACGACACCATTTTGTATACTTCTGGCCCTTCTTTGGACACTGTGTTAACTACCCTCCAGACGAGCTTCAATGCCATACAACTCTCTTTCCGTGGCCTCCAACTGCTCTTAAATACAAGTAAAACTAAATGTATGCTCTTCAACCGATCGCTGCCTGCACCTGCTCGCCCGTCCAGCATCACTACTCTGGACGGTTCTGACTTAGAATATGTGGACTACTACAAATACCTAGGTGCCTGGTTAGACTGTAAACTCTCCTTCCAGACTCACATCAAACATCTTCAATCCAAAGTTAAATCTAGAATTGGCTTCCTATTTCGCAACAAAGCATCTTTCACTCATGCTGCCAAACATACCCTCGTAAAACTGACCATCCTACCAATCCTCAACTTTGGCGACGTCATTTACAAAATAGCCTCCAATACCCCACTCAATAAATTGGATGCAGTCTATCACAGTGTCATCCGTTTTGTCTCCAAAGTCCCATATACTACCCACCACTGCGACCTGTACGCTCTCGTTGGCTGGCCCTCGCTTCATACTCGTCGCCAAACCCACTGGCTCCAGGTCATCTACAAGACCCTGCTAGGTAAAGTTCCCCCTTATCTCAGCTCGCCGGTCACATAACAGCACCCACCTGTAGCACACGCTCCAGCAGGTATATCTCTCTGGTCACCCCCAAAGCCAATTCCTCCTTCGGCCGCCTCTCGTTCCAGTTCTCTGCTGGCAATGACTGGAACGAACTACAAAAATCTCTAAAACTGGAAACACTTAGAACAGCTCACAGATTACTGCACCTGTACATAGCCCATCTATAATTTAGCCCAAACAACTCCCTCTTCCCCTACTGCATTTATTTCTTTATTTTGCTCCTTTGAACTTTCTTCCACTGCAAATCTACCATTCCAGTGTTTTACTTGCTATATTGTATTTACTTCGCCAGCATGGCCTTTTTTGCTTTTACCTCCCTTATCTCACCTCATTTGCTCACTTTGTATATAGACTTATTTTTCTACTGTATTATTGACTGTAGGTTTGTTTTACTCCATGTGTAGCTCTGTGTTGTTGTATGTGTCAAACTGCTTTGCTTTATCTTGGCCAGGTCGGGATTGTAAATGAGAACTTGTTCTCAACTTGCCTACCTGGTTAAATAAAGGTGAAATAAATAAATAAATAAATAAATAGATATTCACATTTGTAAAAAAATGTAAAATGTTTTTGCTTTGGCAATATGGGCAGAGATATGATGGTTATCATTATGGGGTATTGTGAGTAGATTAATTCATTTTTTAATAAGGCTGTGTCACGTCCTGACCAGTGTAAGAGGTAATTTTCTATAGTAGATGGGTCAGGGCGTGACGGGGTGTTTGGTTGACAGTCTGGGTTGTTATTTCTATGTTATGGGTTCTAGGTTTTCTGTTTCTATGTCGGGTTTTGTTTGGGTTGATCTCCAATTGGAGGCAGCTGCTTCTTGTTGCCTCTGATTGGGTTTTCCAATTGTATGCCGTGGGTTGTTTATTTTTTGAGTAGTGTGTTTTCCTCTCTGCGTCACGGTTTGTTGTTTTTGTGTATTCAAGTATTTTTCGTGTACTGCATTTAGTTTCACAATAAAGAAAATATGTGGAACTACGAACACGCTGCATTTTGGTCCGATCCTTCAAACAGCCGTGACAGGCTGAATATATATATACACACACACACACACACACACACACACACACACACACACACACAGTGCAAAAGGTTTAGGCAGATGTGAAAAAATGCTGTAAAGTAAGAATGCTTTCAAAAATAGACATGTTAATAGATTATATATTTCAATTAACTAAATTCAAAGTCAATGAAGAGAAGAAAAATCTAAATCAAATCCATATTTGGTGTGACCACCCTTTGCCTCAAAACAGCATCAATACTTGTAGGTACATTTGCACAAAGTCAGGGATTTTGTAGGCATATAGTCAAGTGTATGATTAAACAATTATACCAAACAGGTGCTAATGATCATCAACTCAATGTGTAGGTTGAAATACAAATCATTAACTGAAACAGAAACAGCTGTGTAGGAGGAATAAAACTGGGTGAGGAACAGCCAAACTCAGCTAACAAGGTGAGGTTGCTAAAGACAGTTTACTGTCAAAAGTCATACAACATGGCAAGACTGAGCACAACAACAAGACAGCTTCATTAAATAGCACCTGCAAAACACCAGTCTCAACGTCAACAGTGAAGAGGTGACTCCGGGATGCTGGCCTTCTAGGCAGAGGTCTTCTGTTCAGTATCTGTGTTCTTTTGCCCATCTTTATCTTTTATTTTTATTGGGCAGTCTGAGATATGACTTTTTCTTTGGAACTCTGCCTAGAAGGCCAGCATCCCAGTCACCTCTTCACTGTTGACATTGAGACTGGTGTTTTGCTGGTACTATTTAATGAAGCTGCCAGTTGAGGACTTGTGAGGCGTTTTTCTCAAACTAGACACTAATGTACTTGTCCTCTTGCTCAGTTGTGCATCTTCAGTTTCTTGGCAATTTTTCACATGGAATAGCCTTCATTTCTCAGAACAAGAATAGACTGACGAGTTTCAGAAGAAAGTTCTTTGTTTCTGGCCATTTTGAGCCTGTAATCGAACCCACAAATGCTGATGCTCTGGATACTCAACTAGTCTAAAGAAGGCTCATTTTATTTCTTCTTTAATCAGAACAACAGTTTTCAGCTGTGCTAACATAATTGCAAAAGGTTTTTCTAATGATCAATTAGCCTTTTAAAATGATAAAATTGGATTAGCTAACACGACGTGCCATTGGAACACAGAAGGGATGGTTGCTGAAAATGGGCCTCTGTATGCCTATGTAGATATTGCATAAAATTCTGCCATTCATTTACAACATTAACAATGTCTACACTGTATTTCTGATGAAGTTGATGTTATTTTAATGGACACATTTTTTTTGCTCTTCTTTCAAAAACAAGGACATTTCTAAGTGACCCCAAACTTTTGAACGGTAGTGTGTGTGTGTATATATATTTACAAAAAATATATATTGGAGATTGGAAATGATGCAGACATTACTTTGATGGAAACTACAATCTATCTGCAATATTAAAGCTGATCTACCCCCAACAAATGAATAAAACATAAAAAAAGTATATATTTGTTATTATAATATTCTTGAATTTGCCCGTTACTACTATAGCCCATAGAAACACATTGAATGACACATTCCTACATTCCAAAACAGTAAGGAATAAGGTTTTGAAGTGTATGTCCTATTTCTAGGAGATTTAAGAAAGTTCAGGAACTGTTTTTTTGGACACATATTTAGCCCCTTTTTTTGTTGACGCAAAACTACCTCCGGGTTACCTTCAGACGAGTCCCGTGACACTTGTGGAGAATACCATCGTGTTCGTAGAATCAACTGTTCGGACGCTACAGACGTTTTCGTGACAAGACAGATTTTCGGGATGTCTCATGGTTTGACAAACACCGCTGTAGCTTGACCACCTTCCACCGCAGAGGACAGCCGACATGCAAAAACCAGATATCACTAGCTTAAACTGATGGATTTTGATGGGAATTTTTTTATTAAGTTACTTAGATTGACGCACAGTTAAATCAAGACAATTTAAGTGAAAACTGTAACTAGTACACTCAAGAACATTCAACATCGTCTTGGTAAGCAACTCAATTGTAGATTTGGCCTTGTGTTTTAGGTTATTGTCCTGCTGAAATTTGAATTTGTTTCCCAGTGTCTGTTGGAAAGCAGACTGAACCAGGATTTCTTCTAGGATTTTGCCTGTGCTTATTGCTATATTCTGTTTCTTTCTATCCTGAAAAACTCTATAGTCCTTGCCAATGACAAGCATATCCATAACATGATGCAGCCACCACCATGCTTGAAAATATGAAAAGTGATACTCAGTGATGTGTTGTATTTGCCCCAAACATAGCGCTTTGGATCCAGGACAAAAAATGTATTTATTTTTCAATTTTTTTTGCAGTATTACTTAAGTGCCTTGTTGCAAACAGGATGCATGTTTGGAGGAATTTCTTTTATTAACAAGCTTCCATCTTTTCACTCTGTCATTTTGGTTAGTATTGTGGAGTAACTACAATGTAGTGTTAATCCATTATCCTTTTTCTCAAATCACAACCATTAAACTCTGTAACTGTTTAAAAATCTCCATTTGTCGCATGGTGAAATCCCTGAGCAGTTTCCTTCCTCTCCGGCAACTGAGTTTGGAAGGACACCTGCATCTTTGTAGTGACTGGGTGTATTTACACATCATCCGAAGTGTAATTAATAACTTCTCCATGCTCAAAGGGATATTCAGCTTCAGTGTCTGCTGAATATCATCTAATAATAGGTGCTTTTCTTTGAGGCATGGAAAAACCTCTCTGGTCTTTGTGGTTGAATCTGTGCTTGAAATTCACTACTCGAACTTTACAAATAATTGCTTGTGTGGGGTACAGAAATGGGGTAGTCTTTCAAAAATCATGTTAACCACTATTATTGAACACGGAATGAGTCCATGCAACTTATTATACAATTTGTTAAGCACATGTTTACTCCTGAACTTTTTTGGGCTTGCCATAATAAAGGCTTTGAATACTTATTGATTCAATTGATTCATCTTGGATTTCATCTTGAATTTTTAAATTAATTTCCCAAATGTTCTACAAACAAAATTCCACTTTGACATTATGGTGTATTTTGTGTATATCAGTGACACAAATCCTCAATGTTATTTTAAATTCAAGCTGTAACACAACAAAATGTGGAAAAGTAAAGGGGTGTGAATTCTTTATGAAGAAACTGTATGGGGATAGGAAGAACGAAATCCGCATTTGTGACCAGCTTTTTGTGTTTTTTTTGCTAATCCAGCTCTGGTAGGGTCCTTTCTCAGCAGAGTCTTTCTCATTGCATTGTGGAGGCTGGGATATGACAGCAAAGTTTAAGGAGTTGCTTAGCGATATGCTTGCTCACTCCACTAGGGGTGTGGCGGCTTCTTGGGCATTGTTCAGGGGCATGACGATTTGTGATACATTTGATACCTTTGTGAGGTTTTATCGCTTGGAGGTACCTGCTGAGCCCGGTGTGGCTCATGGTGTTCTTATGACTAGTTCCGGGAGGGGGTGCTAGGCAGTGTGCAGGTTGTGCATTTATCCAGGTTAACACAGTTCCCTATGGGTTTGAGCCTTGGGCTGCCTTGGGGTGCAGCAACGCGTAAAGTGTGCATTATCAGAGTTACCACAGTTTCCTGTAAGTTTGAGCCTTGGGCTGCCGTGACAATGTGCGAGTTTCCAAGTTAAGGCAGGTTTAATGTGAGTTTCAGCTTCAGGCTGCCGTGGTTCATCAACTCTGGTCGATGCTATGCAGTGCGTGTGTGCGCTTTGCCAAGTTACGACAGGTGTGCTGTTGTTTTGGACTTGTGGTTCCTAGTACAAATTTTGCGTTTCAGGCTCGCAAGTTAAATATTGTTGTTGGAACCGTGGGGTCTATGGACTTGGGCTGCAGTGGCAGCGTGTCAGTGCACATAGCCAAGTTGCAGCAGGTTCCGGTTCCCTATATGGGGCTCTGACAGTTCAGGCCTCATGAAGCTCTGCCAGTTAGGGTATTAGGGAAAAAGCTAGATTCTGTAACCCCTTTTTGGAGCCGGTGGAACCTATGTGTGCTTGGGCTCCCGTGAGCCTCCTAGTTTGGGAACCTCTGTCTTGTATGTCTCCATAGTGTGTTACAAAGAGTGACCGACTGAAACGGAACGTACAGTTATGAATATAACTACTGTTCCCTGAAGGACAGAACTAGGTATAACATTTTGGCCCTGCGGTACTGAATTGAGGAAATTTGTGCGAGCCCCGGTATTTTTGCCAGGAAGGCGGGGCCTCTAAGGGTGGGCTCGGCATCCATTGGCACGTTGGGCATGATTTCAGTTCAGGTGAATATGATTGGTCATTGACTCCCCATAGTATGTTATACCTCGTTCCCTTCAGGAAACAGTAGTTATATTCATAACTGTACGATTTTATAAGTCAAGAAATGGCTTCTAACCTCCTCACAATTGCTTGCTTGGCTTGAATTATTATTAATCGAATTTCTGTCTGGAGTTGTTAAAAAGCCCTGAAGTAATTCTCCAGTAATTTTGTATACTTTTTAGCCAGTAGTTCTGAAAGTAGAGCTCACAAGCTAAAAGTGGACCTGGAAAATCGCATACTACATCATATATGTGCAGATATGTGCACCACGTCATTGCTTTCTCTCTGCCTCTGCTCTGTGTTGTGTTATTGACGGTACGTTTGTTTATGTGTAACTCTGTGTTGCTGTTTTTGTAGCACTGCTTTGTTTTATCTTGGCCAGGTCGCAGTTGTAAATGAGAACTTGTTCTCAACTGGCCTTCCTGGTTAAATAAAGGTAAAATAAGGTAACATACTGCTAAATTCTCTAAAACAACGTTGGGGCGGCTTATGGTAAAGAAATTAACATTAATTTCTCTGGTAACAGCTCTGGTGTACATTCCTGCAGTCAGCATGCCAATTGTACGCTCCCTCAAAACGACATCGGTGGCATTGTGTTGTGACAAATCTGCACATTTTAGAGTGGCCTTATTGTCCCCAGCACAAGGTGCACCTGTGTAATGATCATGCTGTTTAATCAGCTTGTTGATATGTTACACCTGTCGGGTAGATTAATTATCTTGGCAAAGAAGGAATGCTCACTAACAGGGATGTGATTTCTGTGATCTTTTAATTCAGCTCATGAAACATGGGACCAACACCTTACATGTTGCATTAATATTTTCATTCATGTATGAACTACACATTAACACATCCAGCCCAAAGGCGGAAAGTTTAAAAATACTTAGTAGTCGCCAAAGTTCAGGAGCATGTATTTAATGTGGGGCAGAAGAATGCAGGTACAACTTTATTGGAAATGGTAATAGGTATATCTGATCATCCTATACATTCCACAACTAGGACCAAGTCACATTCATTCTTAAAAACACACAGTCCTCACATACACATTTACATAATTGTTTAACTGTCCAGAAACAAAAGCCATCATATTGGTAGGTGAATTACTTTTAAACAGAGATATTTTGAAGATATCAATTTTGGTGATAGGCATTCAGTTTTTCTGTGAGTAAGTTCCTTTGGCGCCGTTCACCTAAGAGCCATTCATTTGGCTCCCAAAAGGCTCTGTTCAGTTATGTTTAAAAATTGACTTAGAACCATGAAACAAATGCTAATCTGTAAAGCCAAAAAAGTGGCCAAACATTATGTTGGATCATTAAATGTGCATTTAAAACAAAATGTACATGGGCAAATTATTAGATCGCCGGCAAAATATATACATAATTTTTTGAGCGCGCTACAAAAATGGGCATGGACCAGGATGATGCGCTCTCCCAGCTATTTATTGTTTCTGCAGTGAGGATTCAGCATCTTCAGAGAATATTTTTCTATCTTATCTGTAGATCATCGTTGTCTGGAGCTCAAAAAGTAGTAGTAGCAGTACGCAAATCAGAGAAGCAATTTATTGTCTCTTTCACGATGCGATTTGGTTCCCGATGTTCACCAAAAATAGCCATTCAAAAAGAGCCATTCATTCGCAAATTAATTAATTTTTTCCCAACCCTACTACACCTACCCTGATTGGAGTAAACTTACGAACAACAATACTTCTACAGTACTTGCAGCAATTTTCGCTCACATGTATGGTACATATTCTTAACTAATTATACATACTGTATATTCTTATGTAGTAATACTGCATACTCCAAGAGAGGTTCAATTCTCACCTTTCTGGTAAAATTGTTATAAATTGCTGAGGTGTAGTCACTTTTGAGGACACAAGCTCAAGAACACAGTACAAATATGATAAGAATATAAAATATTGAATATGATGTTCAACAAAAATGTATAAATAAAGCTTGAAATCACATATAAATCACCATTCTAAATATAGTACAATCAAATTATAAAATGACAACCGATAAGATTTCACCTTCCTTATAACTCTAAAATACATAGTTGTATGTTTAGTGTTAGAGAAAATGTGCATTTTTTCTAAAGGTCTCTCTTGATCAAAACATCTGCCACCACTGCTGTGAACATCAGCATTAACATTGGCTTCCTGAACTCAGTAGGAACTCACCTTTCATTTCATATTAATCTTGTCTGAAAAACAAAGTGTTTTTTGTTGAAAATCTATGAATTATTTTAGATTCATTTGATAAAGTTGGCTATAAATTGATTTCTGAATGTGCTAGGGCAGGGATGGGAAACGCCAGTCCTCGGGGGCTAGCAGACACAGCTGATTAAACTAATTACATTCTAAACGGAAGATCATGATTCGTTTATTATTGGATTAAGGTGTGTTAGCTGGGGCCAATCAGGCCCCAAGGACTGGAGTTTACCATCACTGTGCTAGGGTGACAAAACCACTCTCTCCTACTGCGCTACGATGTAAGCATTGCAGGCATGTGCTTTGTCAATGGCTATGACATAGGGTTCAGCCAGGAGTTGATAGACAGTCGGATGAGCGAAGGAAATGGTAGGAGAGAAAGCCCAGCTTCAAGTGATGTCTGATTTCACATCTTACATCACACAGGCAAAAAATATATACTCCTGTGTCCGTGAGACATAAGGCTCCCCACTAAATGCAAGCCATTTTGATATCAAGTGTCCACAGATCGATTTATACACTGGAAGTTAAAATGTCGGTCGGAACCGGTACCAGAACCACGCAGTTCACCAAAACAGGGGACTTTATTAAAGTAAGATCTATTTGATTTGATATACACTGCTCAAAAAAATAAAGGGAAAACTTAAACAACACAATGTAACTCCAAGTCAATCACACTTCTGTGAAATCAAACTGTCCACTTGGGAAGCAACACTGATTGACAATAAATGTCACATGCTGTTGTGCAAATGGAATAGACAACAGGTGGAAATTATAGGCAATTAGCAAGACACCCCCAATAAAGGAGTGGTTCGGCAGGTGGTGACCACAGACCACTTCTCAGTTCTTATGCTTCCTGGCTGATGTTTTGGTCACTTTTGAATGCTGGCGATGCTTTCACTCTAGTGGTAGCATGAGACGGAGTCTACAACCCACAAGTGGCTCAGGTAGTGCAGCTCATCCAGAATGGCACATCAATGCGAGCTGTGGCAAGAAGGTTTGCTGTGTCTGTCAGCGTAGTGTCCAGAGCATGGAGGCGCTACCAGGAGACAGGCCAGTACATCAGGAGACGTGGAGGAGGCCGTAGGAGGGCAGCAACCCAGTAGCAGGACCGCTACCTCCGCCTTTGTGCAAGGAGGAGCAGGAGGAGCACTGCCAGAGCCCTGCAAAATGACCTCCAGCAGGCCACAAATGTGCATGTGTCTGCTCAAACGGTCAGAAACAGACTCCATGAGGGTGGTATGAGGGCCCGACGTCCACAGGTGGGGGTTGTGCTTACAGCCCAACACCGTGCAGGACGTTTGACATTTGCCAGAGAACACCAAGATTGGCAAATTCGCCACTGGCGCCCTGTGCTCTTCACAGATGAAAGCAGGTTCACACTGAGCACATGTGACAGACGTGACAGAGTCTGGAGACGCCGTGGAGAATGTTTTGCTGCCTGCAACATCCTCCAGCATGACCGGTTTGGCGGTGGGTCAGTCATGGTGTGGGGTGGCATTTCTTTGGGGGGCGGCACAGCCCTCCATGTGCTCGCCAGAGGTAGCCTGACTGCCATTAGGTACCGAGATGAGATCCTCAGACCCCTTGTGAGACCATATGCTGGTGCGGTTGGCCCTGGGTTCCTCCTAATGCAAGACAATGCTAGACCTCATGTGACTGGAGTGTGTCAGCAGTTCCTGCAAGAGGAAGGCATTGATGCTATGGACTGGCCCGCCCGTTCCCCAGACCTGAATCAAATTGAGCACATCTGGGACATCATGTCTCGCTCCATCCACCAATGCCACGTTGCACCACAGACTGTCCAGGAGTTGGCGGATACTTTAGTCCAGGTCTGGGAGGAGATCCCTCAGGAGACCATCCACCACCTCATCAGGAGCATGCCCAGACGTTGTAGGGAGGTCATACAGGCACGTGGAGGCCACACACACTACTGAGCCTCATTTTGACTTGTTTTAAGGACATTACATCAAAGTTGGATCAGCCTGTAGTGTGGTTTTCCACTTTAATTTTGAGTGTGACTCCAAATCCAGACCTCCATGGGTTGATAAATTGGATTTCCATTGATCATTTTTGTGTGATTTTGTTGTCAGCACATTCAACTATGTAAAGAAAAAACTATTTAATAAGATTATTTCATTCATTCAGATCTAGGATGTGTTATTTTAGTGTTCCCTTTATTTTTTTGAGCAGTATAGATAACACTGGATGGTATTATAATTATTTAAATTCAGCTTGCAGGAATGGGAACAAGTTACCAAAGTCTCCATTGCCAAGAGGAACAATCCCTTCTGCCAAGATATAAGATGAAATGAGTTTGTCATACAGGTAAGTTAAAAACAATACAAATGCTCACAACACTACAAGACAATCACAAGAAACATAAATATAACTGTAGAGAAGCAAGTAAAGCAGTACAGTACTAGTGTGCAAAAGCAAATACAGTAACTGTGTAGTGTGACAGTATGTGTTGAATGCGACCTGGTGTTGTTGAAGGCCCAGATGGTAGTGGGCAAGAAGGATTTAATTCATATTGGTATGAATTAATTTGACTCTCTCTCTCTGACAAACAAACACAAAGAGATTTGTATTTGTATGTATGTATCAACAGGTTAATGAACCCCATTAGCTGCTGCCAAGGCAGCAGCTACTCTTCCTGGGTCCAGCAACATTAAGGCAGTTATTGTCACGACTCCTACCGAAGGTGGCTCCCCTTCCTGCTCGGGTGGTGCTCGGCGGTCGTCGTCACCGGCCTACTAGCTGCCACTGATTCCCTTTTTCCCCCTTTCTGTTGATTGTTTGCACCTGTTTTGTGTTGGGCTGATTAGCTGGGTTATTTTAGCCAGTAGGCCCGCCTGCTCTGTGTGCGGGATTGTTTTTCTGTATTTTGCTTCTGTGCATGCTCATGTTTGAGGTGCTGGTACATGGTTTTCCTCGGACTGTTTCAGTCCCCAGTGTTTGGGGCACTTTGTTTTTGTGTGCGCCCTGTATCTCCGTGGGGTGGCTTGTGTGCGCCGTTGTGTACATTAAAGCACTACCCTGTACTCTCTGCTTCCTGCGCCTGACTTCGCACCCACTACGCCCAAAGCCTTACAGTTATATACAATAAAAAATATGACATGACATTGCATTTCATAACACTTTTCACAACACATTACATGAGTGTACAATACAAAATCCATGCGTACGTGTGTGTGGAGTGTGTGTGTTAGCATATGTATCTGTGTGTGTCTGTGCATGTGTGTGTCTCTTCACAGTCCCTGCTGTTCCATGTGTATTTTTATCTGTTTTTTGAAATCTGATTCCATTGCTTGCATCAGTTACCTGATGTGAAATAAAGCTCCATATGGCCATGGCTCTATGTAGTACTGTGTTCCACCCATGGTCTGTTCTGAACTTGGGGACTGTGAAGAGAACTCTGGTGGCATGTCTTGTGAGGTATGCATGGGTGTCTGAGGTGTGTGCTAGTAGTTTAAACAGACAGCTCGGTGCATTCAACATGTCAATACTTCTTACAAAAACACTTTGAGCCATGAGATTGACATGCATATTATTAATGTTAGCTCTCCGTGTACATTTAATGGCCAGCCGTGCTGCCCTGTTCTGAGCCAATTGCAATTTTCCGAAGTCCCTCTTTGTGGCACCTGACCACACTACTGGACAGTAGTCCAGGTGCGACAAACTTAGGGCCTGTAGAATCTGCCTGGTTGATAGTGTTGTTAAGAAGGCAGAGCTGACTTCTCCCCAGCTTAGCTACTGTTGCATCAACATGTTTTGGTTATGACAGTTTACAATCCAGGGTTACTCCAAGCAGTTTAGTCACTTCAACTTGCTCCATTTCAACATTTTTCATTAAAATAATTAGTTGAGGTTTAGTGAATGATTTGTCCCGAATACAATGCTTTTAGTTTTTGAAATATTTAGGACTAACTTACCTCTTGCCATCCATTCTGAAACTGACTGCAGCTCTTTAAGTGTTGCAGGGATTTCACTCGCTGTACTAACTGACGTGTATAGTGTTGATTCATCCACATACATAGACACACTTTACTCAAAGCCAGTGGCAGGTCATTAGTAAAGATTGAAGAGGTCTAGACAGCTTCCCTGGGGAATGCCTGATTCTACCTGGATTATGTTGGAGAGTTAAAAAACACCCTCTGTTTTCTGTTAGACAGGTAACTCTTTATTCACAATATAGCAGGGGGTGTAAAGGCATAACATATACATTTTTCCAGCAGCAGACAATGATTGATCATGTCAAAAGCTGCACTGAAGTCTAACAAAACAGCTCCCACAATCTTTTTATCACAATCTAGCCAATCATCAGTCATTTGGCTAAGTGCTGTGCATGTTGAATGCCTTCCTTATAAGCTTGCTGAAAGTCTGTTGTCAATTTGTTTACAGTAAAATAGTATCTGGTCAAACACAATTTTTTCCAAAAGTTTATTAAGGGTTGGTAACATGCTGATTAGTCGGCTATTTGAGCCAGTAAAGGGGGCTTTACTATTCTTGGGTAGTGGAATGACTTGCTTCCCTCCAGGCCTGAGGACACACACTTTGTTGTAGGCTTAGATTGAAGATATGGCAAATAAGAGTGGCAATATCATCCGCTATTATCCTCAGTAATTTTTAATCCAAGTTATCAGACCCAGGAGGCTTGTCATTGTTGATAAAAAATATTGTTGTCTTTCACCTCTTCCACACTCCCTTTATGGAATACATTTTTTTAAATGCTTGTCTTTCATAATTTGGTCAGTTATACTTGGATGTGTAGGGTCGGCCTTTGTTGCTGGCATATCATGCCTAAATTTGCTAATCTTGCCAATGAAAAAAAATCACTAAAAGTAGTTGGCAATATCAGTGGGTTTTGTGATTCATCTGATTCAATGAACGATGGAGCTAAGTTTGCCTTTTTGCCCAAAACTTCAAAGATTTTTTACTATCATTCTTTTTATGATTTATCTTTATTTCATAGTATAGTTTCTTCTACTTTTATTCAATTTAGTCACATGCTTTCTCAAGTTGCAGTACATTTACCAATCTGTTGTGCAGCCAGACTTATTTGCCATTCCTTTTGCCTCATTCCTCTTAACCATACAATTTTTCAATCTCAAACACACACAAACACAAACTAGGTCATCATTTTTACCTTAGCTGAGTGCTCCATGGTGACAACCACCTTGGATCCAGCGCTGGCCACCAGATCCATGAGCCCTTTCCCTTTCCCTTCACGATCTTACCCTGCAGAAAAAAGCATTTTTCTGTGCTTTACCAAGTGCGATTTATTTGGGTCCACAATAAAGTAAATTGTCATGAAGACCCAAATGTTTTAAAAA
Organism: Salmo trutta; assembly: GCF_901001165.1. Taxonomy (NCBI): domain Eukaryota; kingdom Metazoa; phylum Chordata; class Actinopteri; order Salmoniformes; family Salmonidae; genus Salmo; species Salmo trutta. The sequence goes on along the minus strand of NC_042961.1, from coordinate 26,586,293 downwards.
CATACACACACACACACACACACACACACACACTTCCTCTTCAAACCTTTGAATGTATCTTATCTTTATGTCTCTCTCCCTCACTATGAATTAACATTAACTTGTTAGCTAGCTAACTTATTTTGTGTGATACAGAGATAAAAATACAATCGCTGGTGAAATAGTCAGTGAAACATTTAGGCTAACATTAGCTATAGCAGCTTGTATTCAACCTTTTTTTCAATAGTACTGTCACTCCAACAACACTGGCTATAGCCTACCTTGACAAATACAAAGAAGATGCATGTAGTGAAGGCATGGTACAGTGAATAGCTGGATATAGGTAAATCTTGGTGACTTGGGGGAATTACAGGCCTTGGCAAGGTGTGTAACAGAGCTGAGATAGGCAAGTAACAGGGATGAGGTGTTTTGGCAAAGGAACTGGATTCTGGGTAAGAAATAGGGCTAATATGGGCTAGGATATGGCTGTATATCTTGAATGTGCAATATTACGGTATTGGCATGCGGGTGTTAGGCTAAGGGAATTGGGGTAACAGGGCTGGGGTGTGTGGTGAATTGGGTTAAGGTGTGTGGGTAAGTGGACTGAGATATATTGATATTGGGGCTGAGGAATAGGGGTAAATGTCTGTTAATTTTATTATAGACAGAGCAGTGTATGTTCCCATTGGTCACAATTGTGAAAATTAAACATACTTTTCAGTATTATATTTTAAAAAGCAACATGGATTACATGTAATGGATCCAGGTCCCCAAGAACACAGTGGCCGCCATCATTCTTAAATGGAAGAAGTTGGGAACCACCAATATTCTTCCTAGAGGTGGCCACCTGCCCTTCTCCCCGAGCAATCGGGGAGAAGGGCATTGGTCAGGGTGGTGACCAAGTTTCCGATGGTCACTCTGACAGAGCTCCAGAGTTCCTCTGTGGAGATGAGAGAATCTTCCAGAAAGACAACCATCTCTGCAGCACTCCACCAATCAGGCCTTCACGGTAGAGTGGCCAGACGGAAGCCCCTCCCCAGTAAAAGGCACAACAGCCCACTTTGAGTTTTCCAAAAGGCACCCAACGACAATATTCTCTGGTCTGATGAAACCAAGATTGAATTTTGTCCTGAATGCCAAGCGTCACATCTGGAGGAAACCTAGCACCATCCCTACGGTGAAGCACGGTGGTGATAGATCATGCTGTGGGGATGTTTTTCAGTGGCAGGGACTGGGAGACTAGTCAGGATCGAGGGAAAGATGAACGGAACAATGTACAGAGAGAACCTGATCGAACATCTCTGAAGAGACCTGAAAATAGCTGTGCAGCGACGCTACCCATCCAACCTGACAGAGCTCGAGAGGATCTGTAGAGAAGAATGGGAGAAACTCCCCAAATACAGGTGTGCCAAGCTTGTAGCGTCATTCCCATGAAGACTTGAGGCTGTAATCGCTGCCAAAGGTGCTTCAACAAAGTACTGAGTAAAGGTTCTGAATACTTATGTTAATGTGACATTTCAGTTTTTTTTTATACATTTGCAAAAATGTCTAAACCTGTTATGCTTTGTCTTTATGGAGTATCGTTTGTAGATTGATGAGGGGAATAAAATTATTTCATCCATTTTAGAATAAGACGTGGAAAAAGTCAAGGGGTCTGAAAACTTTCTGAATGCACTGTATACAAAATGATGTGGACCCCCTTCAATTTAGTGGATTCGGCTATTTCAGCCAAACCCGCTGCTGACAGTTATAAAATCGAGAATGGCCTTTCTGAAGAGCTCAGTGACTTTCAACGTGGCACCATCATAGGATGCCACCTTTCCAACAAGTCAGTTCGTAAAATGTCGGCCCTGCTAGAGCTGCCCCGGTCTACTGTCAGTGCTGTTATTATGAAGTGAAAATGTCATACAAGCTCACAGAATGTGACCGTTGAGTGCTGAAGTGCGTAGTGCATAAATATTGTCTGTTCTCGGTTGCAACACTCAATACCGAGTTTGAAAATGCCTCCGGATGCAACGTCAGCACAATAATTGGGTTTCCATGGCTGAGCAGCTGCACACAAGCCTAAGATCACCATGCGCAATGCCAAGCGTCGGCTGGAGTGGTGTAAAGCTCGCCACCATTGGACTCTGGAGCAGTGGAAACGCATTCTCTGGAGGGATGAATCATACTTCACCATCTGGCAGTCCAACAGATGAATCTGGGTTTGGCTGATGCCAGGAGAACGCTACCTGCCCTAATGCATAGTGCCACCTGTAAAGTTTGGTGGAGGAGGAATAATGGTCTGGGGCTGTTTTTCATGGTTCGGGCTAGGCCCCTTAGTTCCAGTGAAGGGAAATCTTAGCGCTACAGCATACAATGACATGCTAGATGATTCTGTGCTTCCAACTTTGTGGCAACAGTTTGGGGAAGGCCCGTTCCTGTTTCAGCATGACAATGCTCCCCTGCACAAAGCGAGGTCCCTACAGAAATGGTTTGTCGAGATCGGTGTGGAATATCTTGACTGGCCTGCACCTAAACCCCATCAAACAGGCTTGAGATGAATTGGAACGCCGACTGCTAGCCAGGCCTAATCGGCCAACATCAGAACCGACCTCACTAATGCACTTCTGGCTGAATGGAAGCAAGTCCCCGCAGAAATGTTCCAACATCTAGTGGAAAGCCTTCCCAGAAGATTGGAGACTGTTATAGCAGCAAAGGGGGGACCAACTCCATATTAATGCCCTTGATTTTGGAATGAGATGTGTCCACATACGTTTGGTCATATAGTGTATATACACTCTTAGAAATAAGTGTTCCAAAAGGGTTCTTAGGCTGTCCACACAGGAGAACCCTTTTTGGTTCCAGGTAGAACCATTTTGGGTTCCATGTAGAACTTTGAAGAAAGGGTTCTACATGGAACCCAAAATGGTTCTACCTGCAACTAAAAAGGGTTCTCCTATGGGGACAGCCAAAGAACCCTTTAAGGTTCTAGATAGCACTTTCTTTCCTAAGAATGTAGTGTATTAAAGTAGTCATATGTTTAGTATTTGGTCCCATATTCCTTGTAATCAATGACAACTTGTGAGTCTACAATCTTGTTGGGTGTATTTTCAGTTTGTTTTGGTTGTGTTTTGCCGAATAGGAACTGAATACTTAATCATGTCTTGTCATTTTGGAGTCACTTTTTAAAGAATAGAATATATTTCTGAACCCTTCTACATTCATGTGAATGCTACGATGATTATGGATATTCATGAATGAATTGTGATTTTTGGGGTTTAAGATTTTAATGTGTCTTTTATAAATAATACAAAACATGCAAACAAAAACATCATAAACATGAGCTAGATCACACCTGCCCAGACCCACTATCTCCCTCCCCCCCCCATCTCCAGTGCCCGCATCACTTTCTGCCACATGGCCTGAAACTGGACCATTTTGTTTGTCTCCGTAGCATACGCACTTTCAACAATAAATATTTCGATTTTTCCATTGTGTTAATGATGGCGGATTGATTACCAAGTTTTTAGTATACGTTTTTTTCAAGATGAGGGATGAGAAGAGAATTGTCAGGTATCTCACTGCACTCTCATATGCCATGTCTTGAAAAATACAGACAGACAGATTAAAAGTAAGTTTTACATTGTAATACTTTCAAATTTCTCGCTAAAACCCACAACTTCTGGACTTCATAGAATTCCGAGAAAGCATGGATTATACAGAAATTATTTGTTTTACACTTAAGACATGACTCCGCCATTGTGCTGTAGAGTTTCTGAATTTTGTCTCTTGTATATACGTTTGTTTATACTGGATAAAGCATACATTTTAATTTACTGTCATTTCATTAGTTATGTGAATTCTGAAAAGCTGTCCAATGGTTGTTCCATAAGGTTATGTATTTAGGAAGTGGTCCTTGTAGAATACATTTCGTTCCATATTGTGTTCTCAACTAGTGTTTTTCTTTGTTTGTACATTTACCCCTTTTTCTCCCCAATTTCCTGACATCCAATTGGTAGTTACAGTCTTGTCCCATTGCTGGAACTCTCCTACGGACTCGGGAGAGGTGAAAGTCAAGAGCCATGCGTCCTTCGAAACACAACCCTACTAAGCTGCACTGCTTCTTGACAATGCTCGCTTAACCCGGAAGCCAGCCGCACCAATGTGTCGGAGGAAACACCGTCCAACTGGCAACCGAGGTCAACTTGCAGGCGCCCTGGCCACCACAAGAAGTCGCTAGAGAGCGATGGGACAAGAAAATCCTAGCCGGCCAAACCCTCCCGTAACCTGGACGACGCTGGGCCAATTGTGCACCACCTCATTGGTCTCCCGGTCACGGCAGGCTGTGACAGACTGGGATCGAACCCAGAGCTGTAGTGACGCCTCAAGCATGCAGTGCCTTAGACTGCTGTGCCACTCGGGAGGCAATAGTGTTCTTAACTATGAAGTTGTGAATGTTCTTAGCTTTATACTTTTGAAAATAGACATGTAAAAACATTGTGAATGAGCATGCGCTTCTTCAATATGTACCCATTGTTCCTCTTTACTGCATTTAACTATATGTCATAAGTAACAGCCTTGTGTAGGTGATACAATTCCAGGTCTGGAAGGTTAAAACCAACCTCAGACGTAGGAAAATGTAAAACTTTAATTTTTTTAATTCTATGAATTTTATTTGCCCATATAAAGTTTGTTATGACCTTATTAAGACTGATTATACTTTTTTAAAGAATGTATTCGGTGGGGTAATTGGTATTACCGAAAATATATACAAAAACTTTGGTAGCCATGCCATTCTAAATAGTTTTTTTCTACCTATAAGATTGATGGGAAGATAATTCCATTTCATTAAATCTGCTGTCATATTGTTGAGTAATGGAATAAAGCTATCTTTATATACAGTGCATACAGAGTCTTCAGACTCCTTGACTTTTTCAGGTCTCTCCAGAGATGTTCGATCAGGTTTAAGGACATTCAGAGACTTGTCCCGAAGCCACTCCTGCGTTGTCTTGGCTGTGTGCTTAGGGTTGTTGTCCTTTTGGAATGTGAACCTTCGCCCTAGTCTGAGGTCCTGAGCACTCTGGAGCAGGTTTTCATCAAGGATCTCTCTGTACTTTGCTCTGTTCATCTTTCCCTTGATCCTGACTAGTCTCCCAGTCCTTGCCGCTGAAAAACATCCCCACAGCATGATACTGCCACCACCATGCTTCACCGTAGGGAGGATGCCAGGTTTCCTCCAGACGAGAAGCTTGGCATTCAGGACCAAGAGTTCAATCTTGGTTTCATCAGACCAGAGAATCTTGTTTTTCATGGTCTGAGAGTCTTTTAGGTGCCTTTTGGCAAACTCCAAAAAGGCTGTCATGTGCCTTTTACTGAGGAGTGGCTTCCGTCTGGCCACTCTACCATAAAGGCCTGATTGGTGGAGTGCTGCAGAGATGGTTGTTCTTCTGGAAGGTTCTTCCATCTCCAAAAAGGAGCTCTGGAGCTGTCTCAGAGTGACCATCGGGTTCTTGGTCACCTCCCTGACCAAGACCCTTCTCCACAGATTGCTCAGTTTGGCCAGGCAGCCAGCCAGCACAGTCTTGGTGGTTCCCAACTTCTTCCATTTAAGAATGATGGCGGCCACTGTGTTCTTAGTGACCTTCAATGCTGCAGACATTTTTTGCACACCCTTCCCCAGATCTGTGCCTCAACACAATCCTGTCTCTGAGCTCTACGGACAATTCCTTCGACCTCCTGGCTTGGTTTTTGCTCTGAAATGCTCTGTCAACTGTGGGACCTTATATAGCCAGATGTGTGCTTTTCCAAATCATGTCCAATCAATTGAATTTACCACAGGTGGACTCCAATCAAGTTGTAGAAACATCTCAAGGATGATCAATGGAAACAGTATGCACCTAGCTCAATTTTGAGTCTCATAGCAAAGGGTCTGAATACTTATGTAAATTAGGTATTTAGGTTTTTTATACATTTTTAAACATGTATAAGGTATTGTGTGTAGATTGATGAGGAAAACAATTTAATTTAATCAATTTTAGATAAGGCTGTAACGTAAACATTTTTGGAAAAAGTCAAGGCGTCTGCATACTTTCCGAATGCACTGTAAAGTGGAATATTGGAATGCAAACTCAAAATTTAATACATTTCAACTCTATATCTGAAATGGTACAGGTGTCTTCTTTTTTTTGCCCATATCCATGTATGTGAGGTGTAGACATTTGTTTCAAAGTAGATTTGTTGAAGACTACCAAGAAACAATGTGTGACCCTGATTTGCCTCACTGCAGTAAAAGGTCGTACTGTAGTTGGTTTGTATTACTTTATAAATTGCGTGATGTATTGTTGTCTCTACCTTCTTGCCCTTTGTGCTGTTGTCTGTGCCCAATAATGTTTGTACCATGTTTTGTTCCGCTACCATGTTGTGCTGCTGCCAGGTTGTGTTGCTACCATGTTGTCATGTATTGCTACCATGCTGTGTTTCCCTCCAAGAGACTGAAATGGGATGAGTGGAGGCCCCACGCACACCTCAGAGAAGTGTCTGATGCCCTCCCAGTCACCCCATCCCAATCCCCCGGATATAGCACCATTCTCACCAATAACCGCCATTAAATCTTATTTGTAATGACAAACAAGGAATAATAATGATTCGACATCCTTTCCTAATCTGTCAAGAACTCGTAATAATTTTGCTACTGGTTTAAGTCATAAAAAAATATATTTGACATTGTAGTATAATTAAGTCCTTCCTTCTCTCTCTCTCTCCCAAACCACCAAATCCATCCCTTTCCTCCACCCCCTGTCACGACTTCCGCCAGAGTCGGTCCCTCTCCTTGTTCGAGCGGCGTTTGGCGGTCGACGTCACCGGCCTTCTAGCCATCACTGATCCACCTTTCATTTTCCATATGTTTTGTCTTTGTTTTTTACACACCTGGTTTCAATTCCCCCATTACATGTTCATTATTTAACCCTCTGGTTTCCCCCATGTTTGTGTGCATGTTTGTTTTATTGTAAGGCTGTTTCTGACGGCTGGTATATTGTTACCAGGTTTTGTTATTACGGCCGTTTATTTCGTGGTACCGGTATTTTTCCAGCACCATAGTATTGTGTTTATACTGGTGTTTTCTTGAATTAAATACCTTGTCCATGCATCTCAGCTCTCCTGCGCCTGACTCCTTTCACCAGTTACCCACAGCCTTGACACCCCCTCTCTGTTCTCCCCCCTTTACCCCACCCAAGCCAAGCTTATCCCCACTTCCCATCTTTACTCGCCCTTGCCCCTCCCCCTCAAACCAAGCTTGTCCCACCCTCCCATCCTTACCCACACTTGCCCCCCCCAAGCCAAGCTTACCACCACCTCTCCTCCTTGCCCTCCCTTATTAACCACCCAGGCCACGTTTATCTCAACCTCTGTCTTCCCCCCCTCTTCTTCTCAAACACATTTACACCCCTCTATACATCTACTTACTCATCCATTCTCCTTCACACACACACTCTCTCTCTCGCCCTCATATTCACAGACACATACACCCACTCTCTCTCTCGCCCTCATATTCATATTCACAGACACATACACCCACACACCCATAGAACAATTGACAATTATTGACTTTTACATGCTATATTTCCTCTTTCATATTGTATTTTCAGTGTCCATGTACTGTATCTCATTGGCATCGGTTAATTCTATTGTTACTTCCTAGAGAAGAACAATTACTTGGGGACAATAGAGTCTAGATTGTATTGGGGGGAGGGTGAAGGAACATTTTCTCAATTTACGATAAGCTGGTCTTGGGCATCACTGTATGTAGCCTAGTGTGCTTATCAGTATTTTTTTTTCTTCACTTCTACCTCTCCCCAGGGCACTGCGTTCTCTTTCAACTGGAAAGGTTTCTTGCAGCCCGTTCAGGGCTTCATCGGCGCTTGTGAACTCCATTCTCTGTGTTCCCTTCCATACCTACAGTACTGCCAGGAATCGGAGTTGAGACTTCCTTTTTTTCCCCTTTTTCCTCCAGTGACTGCCTGATCAGAACTAATTGCTTGTGATCGATCTGATGGCATCCTCCGGTAATCAGTAGGGACAATATGCTCATGTTATTTTGTCTCGATCTGTTTTCTAACTGATCCATTTAATCTTCTAAATGTTTGCGCCTTTGTTTCCAAAAGGCCAATTTTGTTGTCTTGTTTGTCCACACACCCACCCTGTATATGCATGTGACACGACTCTACTTTCCTTAAGAGCAAGTCTACTTTTTTAACAACAGTTCATTTGTTTTGGTGAGCATTTTTAGCTAGGTTTACCTGGATATCCTTTAGCTCTTTGTTGCTCTCATTTGCATCTCCAAGTTGTACTTTGTCTTTTCCTCTAAGGGAAGCTATGCCTTGTTGGGTTCGAGTCTCAGCGTAGCTTTACTCACAGATTGGTTCGTGGTTGTGTATAACTGATCGCTCACTCTACCGCTTACACTCTCCTGGTTTCTGGGGATATATTTATCTTAAAGGCTCAATTTAAACTATGTTGTCTGGCTTCTACATATAATCACAGTTTTGACAGTATAAAACGGAGCTACTGTCTCCAATTGTGTCCTATCGTTATACGCTTGCAAATCATGAATAACGATGAATGAGAAAACAACAGAGACACAAAGATCATACCCATGATTTATTCATGATTTTTCTTAATTAATCGCGGCATTATCAGGATTAATTTAGTAGTGTTCAGAAACACTTTGGTGAAAAAATTACTACAGTCATCATTCACCATTCAAAAAATAACCCAAAACATAACAAAAACAAACTGCATATGCATCCAACGCGTTTGCAGAGACACAAACTTCATGTAGTAATTTAGATTGTGTGCGTGAGTGGGAGTGTGTGCATGTCCGAGCATGTGTGTGTGGGTGGGGGGGGGTGGGGGGGGGTGGGGGGGGGACCGAGTGAAATTATAATTACAATGAACTGCCATAATGCGAAAAATCGGTCTGTTTGTGTAAGCTGCATTTGATTATCATTTCCTGTCTCTATATAGAATGGACACCATGGGATTCATACATCACCCTTATCATTACCAACATGCACCTTTCTGTATCACTTGATGTGTGTCTTAATAATAGTGTAATCATATTATTTAGTGTCCTTTCATGTTTTGACAATAATAATCTGTCACATTAGGTAGCCTAGTGGTTAGAGCATTGGGCCAGTAACCGAAAGGTTGCTAGATTGAATCCCCGAGCTGACCAGGTAAAAATCTGTTGTTCTGCCCTTGAACAAGGCAGTTAACCCACTGATCCTAGGCTGTCATTGTAAAAAATTATTTCTTCTTACCTGACTTGCCTAGTTAAATAAAAAAAAGTAATTCCCAATCAATGTCCACTAAGAGTCTGATGAATGTGAATGTTTCTCCATCAATGTTTACTTTGATCTGATAGAGGATAGATCATGTTAGCGGAAAAACAATGATGAAGTGTATTCACGGCAGCAATCTTGACATGGTGTTTTGTCATCCTCACCTATTGCGAGTGTCATCATGTTAGCCGTGCTGCCACTGTGGGAAGGCGTACAATACTCAATCTCTTCGCTCATCTCATTGACATACGTTCACTGATTGACGTGGTTGTCATTAGTGACGGGCAGCAGCCAGTTTTTCACACTGCCTTGGGCCTTGTACAGAATCCAGACTGAATTTGTCTGTTACATTATTGTTTTACTTCACTGATTCAGTCTGCTTATGCCTCCATCAACACACACTTGTTCCTATGTTTGTAATGAGTGGTGTTTTGCCAACCACATTTGTCAGCAATTGGATCACCTTCTACCAATCAGTAGACTACTGCTGCATGACACAGTACAGCAGAGCACAAAAGTCAAGCAACATGGTACGGGAGAAAATAGGAGAGGAAATGTAATTGGATTATTAACAATGTAATATCTTCTTGCATCTTTGTTAATTGTTTCACTGCGCCGTCACTTGTGTGAAAATAATGCATGTTTATGAATGGTTAAATTGATCATACTTGCTGAACCAACTTCATGATTTGAGTTCATAGTTCACACTGGGCACAAACTGGTTGAAACAACATTTCCACGTCATTTAAAATGTATATATTTGATGTTGAATCAACATGAAAAGCTGATTGGATTTGCAAAAAAGGCATCAATATGAAGGATTTTTTTTTTATTGTCTTTTTAACCTAAGTCCAATGACATCGTTAACATTTTTCTTGATTTGACTTTGAATTCACTTTGGTTGACAACTCAATCACATGTTAATGAAAAGATTGAACTGACATCTGTGCCCAATGGGTTATTATTTGTAATTGCCTGAAGTCAAATATTTTAATTGCCTACAAAATCTAAATGGATTTGACAGCACTCTTTCAGTAAAGTTTGATATTTATAGTACCAATTATTATAATAATATTATTCTCATCATTACTATTAATTATGCAATAAGTTTGTGTTTCCATGGTTTTGGAATACTTACGCCATCTCTTACTTTATCTAAAGAATTAGATAAATCTCTGCTTCAACATGAGATAGTTAACGATCTAAATACGCATCTCTTATCCCAGCAAATTACTTAGATCTCAGCCACAATGACACTGTCTGTTCTCACATTTGGTGGCAGCACTGGGATCCATTATCCACCTTGTTCTCACTCTTCTGTTTATTTCAGTCAGATTATTTGCCCCAGTTAAGTGAGTGAGTGACAATGCTTTGTGAGTGACAACCAACAGTTTAACTTGAAGGTAATTAGCTCTGTGAAGAGCTCTTGATGCCACTTTGATGTAACTTTCATTGCAGGCGGTGTAAAGACTTTGTTTACCAAGGGCGCTCTCCTCCACGCATCATCGTGAAATTGAGCATAATTAATGCAGAGGTTTCTGCACCGTACAGGCTTTTCCACTTCAAGTGGGATGAAGTATAAACAGCTGCACGATTAAAGATGCATTTTTTTTTGCAGCCTTCGCCCTCTGATCTCTGGACCCCCCACCTCTGCCCCTTCTCCAAAGCCTCCTCCTCCTATGAGTTTTGTTTGGAATTCCACTGCAGTCCCACTAGAACCTTGACCTGGACCAGAAACACTCCATCTGCTGTGATGCAAAAATCATCTGATTTTTTTTTTAAACTCACAATCTAAAAGACAGCATGTTTGTGTGTATCTGTGATATTGTGTTTACGTGTGTGTTTGCGTGTGAACTCACGCATGTGTGAGCCTGAGATTCTTTGCAGCATAAACACACACATTCATGAGAAAGCCTTTAATATTCAGTGGGAAACGATGGAGGCCTGTTTAACGCTCCTTGACCCTAAACCATAACTATGGATGCACCTGAAGCAGACTGCAACTGTAATCACCCAGCTAGCACAAAACGTTCAAAGAACAATTAGAGCATGGTTAGAGAATGGTTGTACGATGGTAATTTGGCATAAGACCTTCCCACAACTTTCTGGAAATGTTGCAGGATCGTTGCTGCCTGGCTACCCAGACTCCTTGCTCCAGCCAAATGCAACACCACGCCCACGGACGTTAGCTTCTCCGCAATAAGTCTCGACCTGAGTACCTCCCCAACCCTTCACCGAATGAGGACAAATTAGAGGCCGTCTGATTGGTCCAGAAACCAATGGGTTGGGCCAGAGCCAGAACACAAGTAGGCAAAGCAGCAGTTTAAAAAAATCGTCATTGGCTTTGATACCTTGATTATTTAGAGAAAATCGAATTGTTGATGACTTTGTATTTGGGAAGAAACTCCCCAAATTCAGGTGTGCCAAGCTTGTAGCGTCATACCCAAGAAGACTCAAGGCTATAATCGCTGCCAAAGGTTATTTAATAAAGTACTGAGTAAAGGGTCTGAAAACTTATGTAAATAAGATACATTTGCAAACATTTCTAAATACCTGTTTTTGCTTTATCATTATAGGGTATTGTGTGTAGATTGAGGGGGAAAAAATGATTTCATCCATTTTAGAATAAGGCTGTAACGTAACAAAATGAGGAAAAAGTCAAGGGGTCTGAAAACCTTTCGATTGCACTGTATTCCTATTGTTATTATTTATCTTCTCTCTGTATTGTGGGAAGGGCCCGTAAGCATTTCACTGTCTACACCTGTTTTTTACCAAGCATGTGACGAATACAATTTGATTTGCTACTAAAAATCTTATTGAAACATTCAATGAAAGTTTAAAGAAAGTTATTCAAAAAAATGGGAATAATCTTTAAATTCCATTCTCAGTGTTAAGAACACTTTCAATAATAACCATGACAAAACTTTCACAACATTTGGAGAATGTTCTCAGAATCTTCTATGATGAATGACTTACCTTCAAATCATTTATCAGAGCGTTAATGAAACTTTCCAGGTAAACCTTCAAGGAACTCCAATGAAATGTTCACATATCCTTCCTGTAACCTAAAAAAACAAACGTTCCCAGAACAGTTTGGAATGTTACCTTTTGTTTTAAGAATGTTTAAAGGCCCAGCGTGTCAAAAACGTGATTTCCCTGAGTTGTATGTATGTATGTATGTCCGTCCGTCCACACTGAGGTTGGAATATTACTGTGCAATTATGATAATTCCCTTTTAGTGTAAGAGCTGTTTGAAAAGACAGCCTGAAAGTTCAGCCTGTTGCGGTGGGTTGGAGTTTTGGCCTTCCTAGTGACATCACCAGTTAATAGACCAATAAGAAAGAGAGCTCCACACCTCTGGCAATAACAGCTACAGTAGTTTTCAGTTTTTCCTTCCCCATTGAGACAACTTCCAGACAGTTCTAGCTTTTTTTTTTCTTGAAAATGTGGTTTTTGCTAAGAAGCTATTTTTGCTAAGAAGCTATACCCAAAAATTATTTAATACTGAGATAAAAACGGCTGCATTGGACCTTTAAAAAGCTTTGTTTCACCGGTCAGGAAACTCATGTTCCCACGACTTCCAGGCAACCAAATATGTTAGCAGGGAACCCTCTGTCATTATTACTTCTCTCTGAAGGATAAGGATACAGCTTCCATACAAATGCGTTATAATGGATAACCTGATTGGGTAGTGTTTTGTTTGACAATGGCAACACTTGAATGAATTGAGCGTGTTGTATATCGTCTTCACATGTGTCTCTACAAACCTTTTAGGTTTACCAGTATTAAGATGAATGATAGGGGACAACCATTGTAAAAACCAAAACTGGAGGCATAGGATAGAAGTATACTTCACTGTAAGACGTACTGTTACTACATAGACTTTCAAATGGGGAAAGAAAAGTACACATTTACGTTCAGCAACTGGACTTGTAAAGTTTTAGGTTCTCTCCAAATGTCTTGGATTTGACTAAAATCCCAGTCTACATTTCATTGGACTAAAGGAGAAGAAAGGCCATTCATATTTAATGGTAGACTTTCAAAAAGTGATGAACGGTCATTTTCTAATCCTCTTTTGTCTATATTTAATGCTGGTTTGGGGTGCTGTGGACAGGGAGGAATCAATAAATCAGGTGTGCAGGGGGTGTTAGGGAAATAGGGGCTCTGCAAAAAGGTGCTAATTAATTTGGGCTGAAATTCTTGATTTGGCCTCATTTTCAGCATTGTCATTAATTAATACAGTGGCCATGACTGAAGCCAAATGAGAGTTGTCTTGGGTGGGGGGTTTAATATGGTTGTCTCCTGTGTGTGTTCGCACAATGCAAGAGTTTGCACATTCACTCTGTCAAAACAGTAGACAGTTACAGTCATTCACCCTTCTCCTAAATTGAAACAGTCTAACCAGGTCTCGTGTCTTGAAGTAGCCGAGGCTAGCTAATGCTAGCCAACTTCTTTCACCATTTAGCTTCAGTTGGCTAGTGTGCTGACCGTGGCAAAGATGGTTTGACATTGGATAGCCTATTGCTGGGGCTAGTTAGGGACTGTCAATAAATTACACAATGTAAATGGGACATTGTCATGTTGCACATCTTTTAGTTGTCTCTATAAATGCTTTCAATATTTGTATATGAATTTCTACAATTTATACTTGGTTTGAGTTTGTCATTGAAATTTGGAGCTATTGAAATGTTTTAATATTGATGGACTCATTTCCCTTTGCTTATTTGAACTGTTCTTGCCATAATGTGGACTTGGTCTTTTACCAAATAGGGCTATCTTCTGTATACCAATTGACATCATTTGAGCCTATTGGAGGTGTACCTGTGGATGTATTTCAAGGCCTACGTTCAAACTCAGTGCCTTATTGCTTGACATCATGGGAAAATTTAAAGAAATCAAAAATTGTAGACCTCTACAAGTCTGGTTCATCCTTGGGAGCAATTTCCAAATGCCTGAAGGTACCACATTCATCTGTACAAACAATAGTATGCAAGTATAAACACCATGGGACCACGCAGCTGTCATACCGCTCAGGAAGGAGACACGTTCTGTCTCCTGGAGATGAATGTACTTTGGTGCGAAAAGTGCAAATCAATTCCAGAACAACAGCAAAGGACCTTGTGAAGATGCTGGAGGAAACGGGTACAAAAGTATCTATATCCACAGTAAAACGAGTCCTATATCGACATAACCTGAACGGCCGCTCAGCAAGGAAGAAGCCACTGCTTCAAAACCGCCATAAAAAGCCAGACTACGGTTTGCAACTGCACATGGGGACTAAGATCGTACTTTTTGGAGAAATGTCCTCTGGTCTGATGAATCAAAAATAGAACTGTTTGGCTATAATGACCATTGTTATGTTTGGAGGAAAACGGGGGATGCTTGCAAGCCGAAGAACACCATCCCAACCTTAGAGCACGGGGTTGGCAGCATCATGTTGTGGGGGTGCTTTGCTGCAGGAGGGACTGGTGCACGTCACAAAATAGATGGCTTCATGAGGAAGGACAATTATGTGGATGTACTGAAGCAACATCTCAAGACATCAGTCAGGAAGTTAAAGCTTGGTTGCAAATGGATCTTCCAAATGGACAATGACTCCAAGCATACTTCCAAAGTTGTGGCAAAATGGCTTAAGGACAACAAAGTCAAGGTATTGGAGTGGCCATCACAAAGCCCTGACCTCAATCCTGTAGAACACACGTGTGTGAGCAAGGAGGCCTAAAAATCTGACTCAGTTACACCAGCTCTGTCAGGAGGAATAGGCCAAAGTTAACCCAAATTATTGTGGGAAGCTTGTGGAAGGCTACCCGAAACGTTTGACCCAAGTTAAACAATTTGAAGGCAATGCTACCAAATACTAATTGAGTGTATGTAAACTTCTGACCCACTGGGAATGTCATGAATGAAATAAAACCTGAAATAAATCATTCTCTACTATTATTCTGACATTTTGCAATCTTAAAATAAAGTTATTCATACGGAACAGAAGTTGACGTAGCGAATAACATCCTGTGCCAAGGTAGGCCATCAATACTTCTCGTAGATAGATTGAGTAGTACGGGAAATACCTGGATGTCCAGCGACGACAGCTGTGTGCACCCAGGTTAGCAGCCAATCCCCGTGGGAACATATGACGAATGGGTCCTTGGCGCACTACAGCCAATGTCTCCACTCCTCTAATGCCAACTTCACCGCCAACGTCGTAATTCCTCTCTGCAGGGGACAGTTTCTTAGAGTAATACAAAACGGATACAATTTTTGTGGATTACCTTGTCGTTGAGATAGGACAGCCCCCACAGCGTTCACCTCCACCACAAAGGGTATCGTGGGATCTGGGTGTTTGAGCAATGTGGCAGAGGTCAAACGTCGCTTCAGTAGGTGGAAGGCCTCGTCAGCTGCTGGACTCCACACCAACCTATGAAGACCACCCTTGAGGAGAGAGGTGAGAGGAGCGCTGACGGAGCTAACGTTCCTGATGCAATGGTGGTAGAAGTTGGCAAACCCCCAAAACCATTGTAACCCCTTTATGGTGGTTGGGACTGGCCATGACTTGACCGCATCAACCTTCTTGATTTCCATCTTCACTCCTTGCGGGCTGATTTGGTAGCTAGGAAGGAGACAGACTCCTGATGAAACTTGCACTTCTCAGCCTTAAAAAACAGTTGGTTAGCCAGGAGGCATTCCAGGACTACTCGGACATGAGCGATGTGATCCTCCAAGGTAGCTGAGTGGACCAGGAAGTCGTCGATATACAAGACCATCTGGCGTTGGGCTGAAGGGCAACCACAGGACTCTCAACCGATGTGGAACCAAAGGGAACAGGAAAGCAGGTCTTCCGATATTCGGGTGCTCAGTCTGTGATGTTTCTCCTCGACCATGAGATGGTGGGGTTATGGCGTTGAAGCCAGGGGAGGCCGAGGATGATCTTGTGAGCTGGTGCACTGGTGATGAAGAAGAGAATGTTCTCCTGATGTACAGACTCTACATTGAGGGTGAGGGGTTTGGTTATGTGTGTGATGGTCCCGGATCCTAATGGTCGATTATCGAGGGCTTGAACTGGGAAAGGAGAGGAGAGCGGGTATGAAGTGATGTTAAGATAGGAGGCAAGGGTCTGGTCAATAAAGTTCCCCGCACCACTAGAATCCACTAACGCTGTAGAAACAGTACATTAGAGACAGTTAACTCGTGTGATCGACATCAAAAAGGGTATGTCAGAAAGTGATGAAGAGGGGATAGTCACACCTGCCCCCCAGGAGGTGGGAGATCACGTGACCATCCCTCGGCTCTCGTGGATCCCGAGTTGGGACGTATCGGACACTGCTGGATATGGTGCCCTCCTTGACCACAATAGAGACAGAGCCCCAGCTGTCTCCGTCTGCAACGCTCCACCGTGGGGAGGCGTGTGACCCCTACCTCCATGGGTTCAGGCTCTGATCCAAAGTGTTCACTGAGGGAGGGAGAGAAGCGATGAGAGTGCCGACGCTCCCGATGTAGGTTATCCAGACAGATGGCCATCACGATGAGTGCATCCAAGGAGAGGTTGTCTCGACAGGCCAGTGCCGTCTGGACCTCCTCGTGCAGTCCTCTTCTGAAAATTGTACGAAGCGCCAGCTCATTCCTTCAGTCTGGTAATCCTGCCGTAGTTGGAGTAGGCACTCATCCCCCTCTCTGCCCTCCGGTGGATGATCAAAGATACAGCTGAACAGAGCCATGAACCCCTCATATGAATCCAGCTCCTCCACTCCCCCAGATGGCCGTGGCCCATTCCAGTCAGCAGAGAAATAATCGTGGCAACCTTGGACCTCTTCGGTGGTGGGGGCTCCCATCTGGTGTGCAAAGTAGAGGAAGCACTGTAGTATGAAGCCACGGCATTTAGATGGGGTGCCGTCATATTTATCTGGGAGGGACAAACAGGCATCACTGACCTGTGTGGGTTGCTGAATGGGCTGGTGTGCTGGCTCGACTGGTGATTGAGTATACTCCACTAGTTGAATGCAATGCCTCTCGGGTATGTTCGTGAAGTTGAACACTGCAAAGAACCTCTTCCATAGCCGTCCCCAGTTGCGCCAGCTGGTCGTGCACTATTCTGTAACGTAGACGCTGGGAGTCGAGAGGCACGTGCAGGTGGTAAGTTTAATATAACAAAGTACATGGACCGATGCAACATAGGCATAGCGTCTAGACATGAAACATAGAAGCAATACTGCTTGCGGAAAGAACCTAAGGGACTACCAGATAAAGGGGAGGTAATGAGTGAGGCAATGGAGTCCACGTGTGCCTCATGATGAAGCACAGGTGCGCGTAATGATTGATGCCAGGTGCGCGTAATGATGGTTGCCAGGACCGGTGGCTAGTAAATCGGTGATGTCGAATGCCGGAGAGGAGGAGTGGGAGTAAACGTGACAACAGTGATGTTCCCATAGCATGTCAAACTAGTTTTTCTTTCCATAGTGAGGTGCATTTCAAATGCTCTTTACTTGATGCGTGCCTAGGAAATAATTTGGTACTATCAATACCATTCTTCAAGTTAGAATACCCAGCTTGGGTTAAGGCCTTGTCAGCGTTAGCATTGGACAAAACACATAACCTTTA
The DNA here is from genome assembly GCF_901001165.1 of Salmo trutta. Taxonomy (NCBI): domain Eukaryota; kingdom Metazoa; phylum Chordata; class Actinopteri; order Salmoniformes; family Salmonidae; genus Salmo; species Salmo trutta. The sequence goes on along the minus strand of NC_042961.1, from coordinate 26,568,399 downwards.
TTATGGGAAACAAAATGCTGCATCTGGAGTAACTGAGTATTCCAGCCACTCTCTTTCTACGAACCAATTGCTATTAAATTATCGTTTTTGTACAAAAAACCATTGGACAGAAATGTTTTTGGACAGAAAAACATTTTTGGACAGAAAACTGGTTAAGTTATGATTCTATACTACCCTGGGCTGGCTTCTCTGTTCCAATATCATCAGGAACAGTCGGAGGTGGAGGCGACTGTGAAGCCAGAATTATCCTGGTGGCTCTTGTGGAAGAATGTGTAGGATATGCACACAGAGCTAGCTGGAGATCGGCAACACCATCACGGCCTCAGTGGTTTGATGCTGCTGCTGCTGCTGCTCATCGCTCTTTTTCTCCTTAGTTTGGGTACTTTGGCAAAGCCAATTTCTGATCTCCATCGTGGCCGATTAGCTGGTTCGAGCTAGCTAAATAGGCTAAGGCTAATAACATTAATGCTTTTTACAGCTAGCTAGCTAAGAGTAAAACAGCTTCAACAGTAAACTTGACACCGACAAAGTCAAATATTACAGGTGGAGGCGTATCACGTTATCTACTTAGCCTACCACAAAAATGAAAGATGAGAAGCGTTTTTTCCTGCTTTTTAGGGAAACCCAAAGGAGTCATACATAACTGCCTAGTGGCTTTCCATAGCACCCCTTGCCTCCCTACACACACCGTGGTGTGCACTGTCCATTATGCTGACACAGCGGAGATAGAGCGCCAACCTGTCACTCAATCATCTTAACTTTTTAGCTATTTTTATATAGGGACATAAAACAAAAACTGAGGGTCCTAAAGTTTGGATTTAGGGGGCTAAGCCCCCTTTAGCCCCCTTGTGGAACCGGGCCCGACTTGGGTGCTACCAAGGAAAACTGTTACTGTACCCCTCATTCCTTTACATATTTTTTCCTATCATATTTTTTACCAAAATTATCATATTTACACTTTGTATTGAAGCTTGAAACTAGAATAAATGTTTCTGACTCGCATATCGCCGTTTTCAAAATGAGAAGTTGCTTTTTAGGGGCAGTCATTCTTAAATAAATAATATTTTTTCTCTCTGGACTGAGTTAGGATATTTTTGAATGGAGCTTGATTGAATGAAGCTCCAATTAACACCAGCCGTTACGAAGTATGACATCATAAGCCATCATTACATGGGTGTATTGTTGCTTTTTTCATGTGAAAACCAGATTCAACATTCTCAGAATTGATTGGTGGAGTGCTGCAGAGATGGTTGTCCTTCTGGAAGGTTCTCCCATCTCCCATCTCCACAGAGAAACTCTGGAGCTCTGTCAGAGTCACCACCGGGTTCTTGGTCACCTCCCAGACCAAGGCCCTTCTCCCCCGATTGCTCAGTTTAGCCAGGCAACCAGCCCTAGAAAGAGTCTTGGTGGTTCCGAACTTCTTCCATATAAGAATGATGGAAGCCACTGTATTCTTGCGGACCTTCAATGTTGCAGAAATGTTTTAGTACCCTTCCTCAGATCTGTGCCTCAACACAATCCTGTCTTGGAGCTCTACAGACAATTCCTTCGATCTCATGGCTTGGTTTTTGCTCTGACATGCACTGTCAACTGTGCCTTTCCAAATCATGTCCAATCAATTGAATTTACCACAGGTGGACTCCAATCAAGTTGTAGAAACATGATGATCAATGATCAATTTTGAGTCTCATAGCAAAGGGTCTGAATACTTATGTAAATAAGGTGTTTTTGTTTTTTGATACATTTGCAAACATTTCTAAAAACCTGTTTTCGCTTTGTCATTATGGGGTATTGTGGGTAGATATTTGTTAAATACATTTTAGAATAAGGCTGTAACATGACAAAATGTGGAAAAGGGAAGGGGTCTGAATACTTTCCAACGCACTGTATGTGTGTGTGTATGTTTGTATAGGTCTGTGCATTTGTGCTAAAGTTCAGAGAATCAGAGCAGGTGGTCAGTCCAGTTCAAGTGTTCAGCAGTCTAATGGCTTGTAGATATAAACTGTCTCTGAGCCTGTTGATATTAGAGTAGATGTCCTTGATGGGTGGGAGCACAGTCTTCACTACCCAATGGAGGGCCTTGCTGTAATGGACGGAGCCATTCCTGTACCAGCTTTCAATGGGGCAGCGGTAGTATTTGGAGAGGACCCGGGCGGCATGCCGATTTTCATGCCAGATTTCTTTACACAGGGGGAGGGCCCTGTGTTAAGAGTGAGTGTGGAGGAGGTGTTGTTGCCAATCCTCACAGCCTGTAGTCTGCCCGTCAGGAATTCCAGGATCCAGTTGCAGACCCAGGCTATGAACTTGTTGTCAATCTTGGAGGGAACAATAGTGTCGAATGCTGAACTATAATCAATGAACAGCATTCTCACATAGGTGTTCCTTTTGTCCAGATGTGCTGCAGCCATGTGAGTAGCGATGGAAATGGCATCATCTGTGGATCTTTTAGAGTGATAGGCAAATTGGAGTGTGTCCAGTGTGCCTGGCACCCTGACCTTTATTTGGGCCATGACCAGCCTCTCAAAGCACTTCATGATGACCGAGGTGAGCATGACAGGGCGATGGTGGTCTCCTTAAAGCAGGTGGGGA